>NW_019384856.1:213491-261497 GCF_000671375.1 Centruroides sculpturatus
CTAGTTTATTATAAAGAAGGTAAGATCAGAGTTTAAACTGCTAAGTTCTATCAATATAATAATATTTTATAATATTGTTATATTAAGGGTTAAAATGATGATTGAAAAGGGAAAATATTTACAAATGAAAAACTGTGTCATTATTTTAAAATATATCAGAAAGAATAATAAAAAATCATTACTTCTGCAATATAAAAACAAAGTAAAATTTATTGTAAATAATAAAAATTTATACAGGGTGTGCGTAAAGTTTGAAACCAATAGAAAAAAAATAAGCAAAATCACACATTACTTCATTACTTCGAGGTCCGGTATTATTTCATCTCCCAACATGATAATTATTCCCAATAACAGATGTTTTAAGGAAGAAGGGCACAATGACATGCATGTTCCATTAGCTGCACCATACCATCATTCTGTCAGCTTCTTGTTCTTCGCTGTCGTAAACCAATGAGGATCTTCGACAGACAAGGAGAATTATCTCTACCCAGTCTTACACAGCACCATTACTCAACCTGTAACGATAAAGAATTTCCTATTGTTTGCACACTTTATGCACTTTGTAGTAAATGGACTAATAAATAATTAAATCGTTTTATACAGAATGCTGCCGTAATTAAGCTGCAAAAATTGATAAAACTGTTCTTACTAAATCGTAAGTACAACAAAAATTGGCCTGTTCTGATTAGTTTCCAAGCAGCTATTAGAGGTTGTATCGTTCGAAGCAAAATTATTCTCTTTACTTACGAGTTCGTGGTTTTTTAAAATATAGAAATTTAAGTTTAAATTCTTTTTTTATTCTATTATTTCTTGCTGGTTAGCAACATTCAGCTGTTATTATACAGAGCTGGTGGAGAATGATCATACAAAGAAAAACCATAAAAAAATATACCAGAAACTCTATTTCCTAGTACAGAGGTTGCAAAGTTTATCATCTAGAGGCTATCTGATCAGATCAGATCAAATGAATTTAAAAGCAATCATTATCTTTATGGTAATGTGTTAAATAATTTAATATTTCACTTATTTTTAATTAATTTACATAATTTTGTTTCATAAGAATCCAACGACTAATAAATTACAACGTTGGTTTAGAATGATATGTCGCGATAGCACAAGATTACTGCAGAGGAAAGTTGCGATCGATTTTCAGAGAAAAATCAAAAGCATTCGTACGAAGAGTTGAAAAAAAAGGTAAGGCACATTTAATTTTAAACTGCTGATTAAGTATATTAGTATATAAAAACTTTAAAATTCCATTGTTTTGAAGAAAAATGCAGTTACGAGAATAAGAAATTGGAAAAAAATTATATTCTACGGGAAATTTTATTTTAAGCAAATTAAAGTTATACAACATGCAGTAAGAAATTATCTTTCTATAAAAAATAAAAGACTGGCAATTATGGTAAGTTAGCATATGACTAGAATTTTATCATAATTTTCTATTGTAAAATGAGATATTTAAGTGTGCTGTGTTGTAATTAAATTGTGTTCAAGAGGATAAATTAAATTAGTCAATTTTGGTAGCTTTCTTGCAATTATGTTCGCTTTTTGATTACTGGTTTTAGTTACTGTTTTAAACATTTGTGACGATTGACATTTTTCCCCGGATTCTTGTCGTTTTTGTAACTCTGTGTCTCATTTATAGGTGTGTAGCTCTCTGTTGTGTCAGATTTGTTCATTTGTTCTCGTCCTCATTGAACACAGGTGATGTGTCATTTTTCTATAAGAATTTTGTCATTTTTTAAAGAGACCAAACTTTTAATCTGTTATGAAGTGTACGATGAACCTTTTAGATCTAAGTGCTTTAAGTTGTGTTCTTGTATTTGTTTGTGTATGTATACAATGTATAATTTACAATTTTCACGATTTTGAGTTTAAACTTGTACTAAAAAGTTTAATAAATCCATAGTTTAGTCATTTGATAGTCATAAATCTGTGCGTAACTAGATTTTCATGTGCCATGTGCAAAATTTTATTTTTGTATCCTGTTTTTGATTCAAAAAAATTTTTTTAAGCAAGCACAATAGAAATAATTGGTTATCTTTCATTTTAACAACAACAAAAAAAATTATGAAATCGGTTTGATTTCCGCAAAACCCTTTTGTCCTGGATCCTGTGTTTCTGTACCCTTTGCACCTACCTAGTTACGGCACCGCATAAAATAATGGATATTTCACATTAAAAAAAAATGATTATTATTAATTTAGAATAACTCATATTTACGATTATAATTGTTTTTAAATGTTTAGACTGAAGCGAAAATTCGAGCTTCTTGGAAGAAAATATACATTCAGCTTCCAGCATTTCAAATGAAGAAGAAGAGATATCGTTTACTTTACAGTTTTGAAATTTGTCGAAGGGTTATATAGTGAGACACAAATTCGAAAATGAACGAAATCAATGGGTAAAATTTTATCAAATTAAAAAATTAAAAATTTTTAGACTTAGCAATATTTAGTCATTATCTTTCGGAGACCGGATGATCCAGGCGATTAAGATTTCGACCTACGCTCTAGGAATCCGGGATCGAATACACACTTGCAATCTCAGAAATTTCTGTACCAAACCCAAATGCCACGTTGTGCAGAACAGTAAGTTACAAAAATTGTTAAAAATTACTATCTTTTGTTAGATTTTAATACAGCTACAGCAATTCAAAAATAGTGGAAGGAGCGGAGCATAACGGAAAAAATTTGAATTCAAAAATGAGAAAAGTAGATTCTTTATAAATATTTACTAAAATTCTTAAAAGATAATTCAAATTTTTACGTAAAAATTAAATATTTTAAAACTATCAATAGAATTTACGTTCTCATCCGAATATTTTTACTTGGTCGTCTAAACTTTTAAATAGAAGTAACAACTTTGATAAATCGAAAAAATGCGACAAATTTAATATCGCTGGTGACAATCTTAGCATCATAAAGAACCACAAATTACTAAATAGTTCTTATATAAATTCACGAGAATCATCAGAAGAAATAGATTTTAATTTGATGTTTATACATTTTCAAGCTTGTTTACGAGGATTTTTAATAAGAAAAGAAATAGAAATAAGTTCATACAAAGTAAGAGAATGTATTTTATCTTGATTTTTCTTTAAATGATTTTTTCATTATTAAATCTTAAATATGATTGTAAATGAAGAGCGTACTTTTCGAACTGTATCAAAAGAAACAGTTCGAATCACGAAGAATAAATCACACTTATAGCGCTATCAGAGTAAGGATGAAGCTAAGAAAAAACTGATTAGGCCTATTCTTTATTTTTTAGTAAAATATTTAAATAAATTGCAGATAATGACAGAGAAACGAAAGCAAAGTTCAAGTTTAACATATAAAGCAGTTTCCGAGGTATGTAATACCTTCAAAGTATATAGAGGGCCTCTTATGTCCACATTTGTCCAAGACCTGGGTTTTGGACAAACCTGAACATAAGAGATCCCATATATGCATTTATATAAGTTAAAGCCGGTATCACACAATATTTAATATTGTACAAGCCCAGTGGCATGCCAAAAATGGACTAGGGGGGACTAGGCTAGTCCTCTAAATTCCTTGAAGTAAACTACCGTCTAAATATCACTTTTAATGCAGCTGTATTTGAAACATTTTACATGAAAAGTATGTATTTTTTCGTGTATTTTTCCCATCCGTTCTCCCCTCTTTACGCTGAATTCAACTCTTCCACGAACCAACCTGAACAACTCTCAGGGCTCATTTATAACGGAGCTGGGAAAAGTAACATTAATGTGCCGATAACAAGTAAATAAAATGATTTTTTTTCCTGGTGTTTAAATAATTTTAGAATGCATGAAAAATAAGTTTTCTCATATCTGGTCTCTTTTGAAAATTGTCACCGTACGCTGCTGTACAAGCAATAGAATCCCAGTTAGTACAGTATAACATTTCATGACATATAATATTGTACTAACTGGACCAAGACCGTATGAAAGTTTTTGGCCCTATATCTTGAGGATTTAGATTGCTTCTACCCAAATCGCCAATGAATGCAATACATTTGATATTTACTGTATTCTTTATAATAGAGTACGTATAATGAAATTTACAATTATTTTATGTTTTAAGAGACCGAATCGATGGGTAATATATCTGAAACAAAATTTGGGTTTAAGAAAATTGACAAGATCGAAAACAATTTTGAATTGGCCCAAACTTAAAAAGATAATGAAGCGAGTTAAAGTATGGAAATTTATTTTTATGATAAACAATGGATAATAAATGTTGATAATTTCCATTACTTTCAAATAGATAAGGCTTACATTCAAGTTCGCGAAGATAAAACTAATATACGAGAGCCATATTTACGAACGGGAAAAACTAGAACAATTGAGAAACATTCAGGTATTTTAAAATATATTTAAGTGATATTTATTTGAAATATAATTTTTTTANTTTTTTTTTAATTATTCTACATCAATTACTGAAGTATTGAATATGATGTTAATCTTACTTAGATAGTTAAGAAGAAATTAGATGGTAATATTTCGGCAGCTAACCCGAACATGTATAATCAAGTCACCATTACGTCCGACCCTACTGGAGATACGACACTTGACCCCCTTTATCTCTCCACCCCGTCGATCTTTAACCAACAAAATTTAATAGCATCAATCCCTCCAATACACAAACCTCTGCAAAATTTCAAAAATCATCTACAAAAACAACAGGAATTATTAAGCTTCAAAAGGGGCGAACAAAAGCGCACCTACCCACATACTTTTTTTTTTTTTTTAAATTCTCTTCGCCCTGTGGGGACTAAGAGGGCCTCTTTCAGCGAGCCCATTATGGGTTCGGCCAGACCCACAATGGCCGGGTGGTGAGGTACGGGCCCGACATATCCGTATCCGTATCTATTTCTTATTGAAATTGAAGTTTCTTCAATTTTAATAACAAATAAAATATAAAATAAAAATTATTTAATTATTTGTATTTTATGTTCGCTTATTTAATTCCATTTTCATTTCAATGAATACTAAAAATTGAAACTGATCCAGTCCAATGGGCGAATCTGTAGGAGATGCAAGGAAGTAATTGGTTTGCAACTTCGATCGGGTCGAACTCCCAGCTGTCCACTTTCCTTGAATCAAGTAATCATTCTCTCAAGAGCTTGTACAAATGTTCAATTTTTAAAAAATTAAAATACAGTGGTGCCTCGCAAAACGTGCTTAATCCGTTCCAGATGCACGTCCGTTAAGTGAAACGTCCGTTATACGAAACGCATTTTCCTATAGAAATACATGTTAAAACATATAATTCGTTCCGCAGCATAAAATAACCGTACTGTACCATAAAAAAATGAAAATGGAGCAGTCACCAATTATGCCGGGTAGTCAATGTTGTGAGGAGGAAGTGGAGGAACTCTTTCTTTACACATTCGTACAGATACAGACTTTTTACACATTGCAGCGGGTCTTTTTTTATTGTTTTTTAATCGGAGTCAGATTCAGGAGAGGCTACGGGAGCTTGCAGGGTCAACTCCTCTTGTTCCATCCTTTGTTTTTTGGCAGCTTGCTTCTTGAAAAACATGTCCAAGGTGGTCTGTTTCTCTCTCTTCTTCAACACCTGTCAGAAATGACGGGCAAGGGTGTCATTGCAGAGGTCATTGATCCTGTTGGCCTCAGCTCTGTTTGGATAATAAGTGTTGGTAAACTCCTGAACCTCTCCCCATTTGACAAGGAAGTTTTTGTCAACTTTCACTTTTTCTGATGATGTCTTACTTTGTTTCAATTGAAATCATCTTTTTGGTTTTTTAGAAGCCATGATTTGCACAACACTTGAATAATTGTAAATACCCTGCACTGAGGTGATGTACAGTACGTAATAAACAAGGGAGCAAGCCGAATCCCAACGGGAGCTCTGTACTTCAGATATACTAATAATATATTCTAATAATACTAATATATTATAAAAATAACAGATTGTCATTGGCAACGGCAAAATAGTGGAAACATCATTAGCAATTGTTCGCAGAAAGACCGTTGTTCACCTCACGTAACTGTCGAACGGAAAGTCCGTTGTTCGCAGCGTCCGTTATTCGAGGCGTACGTTATACGAGGCACCACTATATAAGCTTAATATATTTTTGCATTCATCACAACCGAGTGATGGCAGTAGATGATAAACAATGTAACCTCCTAAATAATGTAGAATAAACTTAAATGTTTCTGGTGCACAATAATCATGATCTAATAATTCACTATCATTAGTATCTCCATAGGACAGGCTTGGATTAGAAAGCAAATTTTCTAAATGTTCTTCCAATTGTTCTCGAATTTCCTTAAATGGTTTTTTATGACTATGAAGAAGATTTTTTAAAGTAATAAGGGAAGATCCAGGATCAGTTTGAACTGATGCTCGTTTGGGAGGACGAACCAAATTGCACACAGTCATCAGTCTGTACAGGTATAAGAACTGCATTGTTGTGGGATGAGAATTGCTTCTACTTCCTTGTCTTATCATTCCAAAGAAACGCTAATTGAAAAGAAAACATAAGTTAAGAGTTTAATACAAGATTATATAATCATTACACTAAGTCAGTTTTGATTGATAAAAAAAATATCAGAAGATTCATCTTAAAGTATTTACAAGGAAAGGTGGGCCACAGAGAGATAGCCCTCAGTGAATCACAGTGGGTCTCACAAACCCAGCTCAATATTTAGTTAACATTTTTTTAAATATAAAAATACTGAAAAAATTTATATTCTTCCAACTTTTCAGTCCGATCAACATGCGGTTAGAACGTTTCTTTTATTTGACTTTACTTGGACTAGTTGTCATATCAAAAGCTTCCAGTCGAAAAATTTACCGGGGAAACTCATTACAAGTCGACCCCCCTATAACACTGTTGATAATTCCGTTTTATATGAATTCCATGTTGTACGAGTCACTTAGATTTTACAAATACGTGTGCCAGGCTTTGAACGGCTCACGTATTTGTAAAATCTAAGTGACTCGTACAACATGGAATTCATATAAAACGGAATTATCAACAGTGTTATAGGGGGTCGACTGTACTTCTAGATATTGCGTAATAGCGGAAAATAATTAAACCAAAAGTATTTTAGTTTTGCGGACAATTTTACCTCGAAATGTTTCTATCAAAACACTTATTCGTTTAAATAACGTCAATACATATGTAAATTAGAGCTAAATTGGAGCTGAAAAACGACGAAAATAGCGATTATCTAACATTTGTTTACAGTTTTACCTTGATTTACGTAGAGGGAGCGATTTTCTTATTGTAGAATTGTCCACCAGAATTGTCTGATGGAAAATTGATATTTTCCACCAGATAATTCTGAGAAAATGCTTACTCGTTCAAACAGAATCAAACAACTAGAAGTTAGCTAATTAGACCCTAAACGTTATGGAATAATATAAATAAAAGAATGATAGCTACGCGTCACGATTGTCGCGTAGCTATCAAATTATATAAAAATAAACATTAAAAACGCAATTTTGTCATCAATACAGCAAGAAAGAAAGAAAGAAAACAAAGCGCAGAATTTAACGGTGAAATTGTAGTTTTTACGCGATAGATAAAATTTAATAATTTTATATTAAAACACAGGGTCCGAGAGACCACTGAGACTCAGCAAGGGCAAGAAGTTACATGGCTCACTGAGGATTAAGATTACATAAAAAACACAAATATTTACCCCTGGTATTGTCTTTTCGGGATCTCTTTCTAGATGGTTCTTCATTCCTTGTGAGACATCGCGTTGATCGTTTTTGAGGTACAGACTTACTAATATACTGTACTTAGGACAATTAGGGAAGTTTGATGGATATGCATCTGACGTTAAATTAATGTCCAGCGATCTCGTGGAATTTCTACTTTCTCTCCATTTATAACATGGGAGTAGGTTTTTAAAATAAATCTACTCGTAAAATGTACGTCACAAACGTAACATTTACTTGTAGCATCTTGTCGTCTCGTGGAATGTATCGATCCACTCCTCAATCTTATCGCTAGGAACACGGAAAAAATGTCTCTTCTCGTTCGATGACTTATATCCTGCCTTGCATCCTGGCACAAAGCACGTTAGCAATTTTATGTAGCTAAAAAAACACAATTATTATAAGTCGAAATCACTGACCTCAGTATACACATAGCAAGAACAACGCTCTTCTGCTAACAGTGGCGCCAACTAGCGGCAAATATTGTCTCTAGCTAAGTTTGAACTATTAGTGGAAAGACCAGTTAATCTACCGACTCGACAACGGACACTGGGATAATGGGCAATGGACATTCAGCGTTTTACGACAACAACTACGTATTGTATTTAGAATTATTGATAATAAATATTAATAAAATTATTATATATATAAATATATATAAATTAATAAAAATAAATGTTTTGCGAGAGCTTTCAAGACGAGATTAGACGCGATTACTATGCTCGACCGATTCGACGACTGGATGGCCAAGCAGTTAAGGTGGCAGCCCACCGCTCTGGGGGACCCGGGCTCGAATCCGAACGGGTCGGAAAATCCCCAGGAATTTTTTGTGGGGTGGTCTGTTCGGATATGTCGGGCCCCGTCCCTCACTACCCGGCAGCCCCATTGTGGGTCTGGCCAACCCATAATGGGCTTGCGAAAAGAGGCCCTCTTAATGCCTATAGGGTGGAAAGAGTTTAAAAAAAAAAAACCATCCGTAATAGTATAAGTCAGTTGGTAGAACAAGGTGCAATCGAGCAGATTTCATGAATCACATCAAAATGTTCTATAGTAACTGCTTAGATTATTTGGAAGAGTGGACGGTACATTACAATGATCTTGAACATTACAATGATATTGAACATTCCACAATTACACATTGAACATTATGTTAAAACAAGAACTTAATTGGGAAGATGTGCAAAAATCACTCGATCTCATTAGTCAACAGTTTCCAGATTGTAATATTTTTAATGAGGTATCATTATTTAAAAAAACACACTGATAAGGAAAAGGTTAAATTTTGGGCATCAGCAAAAATCTCAACAGAGAACAAATGGTTAGAAATATTTCGTCATTTTGAACTATGTTCCATACAATAATACATTAAAAATTGTGGGATACGCGCTGTCCTTACCAGGAACTAATGCCGCGACTGAACGCGTTTTTCCTACCGTAAATAAAGTGTGGACATCTGACAAATTATAATTAAGTGTTGAGACTTTAAAAAGCCATATTATGTGTGAAATATAATTTAACAAATTCTTGCGAAAAATTTCATGACATTGTAAATAACGACAGTAATCAATCTACTAAAAAAAGAAATTCACTCAACTGAGAAATATGCGAAAGAATAGAGTTTTTAAATATTTATAATAGTATATATTTGTAAAGTTTACATGTATTGAAATTTAAAAAATGTATAACACAATACAATTTTTGCGTTCTTTGATAACAATTTTTTTTAACAAGACAACCACTCGCCCCCGCCAATTTTGTCCCGCTTCACTAATGTCTGGGAGTAAAAAGAAGAGTAAAAACAAAACTCTAATATAAATTTAACGTCGATTAAACAATTTATTTATAATGTTTTTAAAAAAATATATTGAACATTTATATTACAAAATGATGGTTCAATTGAATTATCAAACACATTTTTGTAAATAAATAGATTTCTGATACAGAATTATGAATATGATGTCTATGATATTATCGAGTAGGTGGCCGTAGAGTATCAAGAAACACGTGCTGATCCTGCCGAAGATAATAAGTTTCGAGTGTGAGTAAGGAAAATTTACAGTAGAGTTATGACAGAATTATTTTTATTTTTTCAACAGTCGACGCTTTAAATTAATTGCATCAGAGTAACTTTGACCAAAATAACGCCATCTCTCGGGTTTACCTTGCGTTGACTTTCAAACCACGTGCTTTGTAGTAGGGTATTTAAATGTGAGGTGAGATGAGATGCTGTTCAGAAAAGTCATGTCTAACTTACAGAGAACCGTTTACGTTTGGTCCGAAGTTCATAACCTGTTACCGTGCTTGCGATCGTCTTTACCTGAGCTTAATTTTAAACAGATAAGATTAGCTGGTAAATATTTTATTAGATTTATTTTTAACATTTTGTATAAAAATACAAGAAATATAGTTAAAATGTTGTAATAATTACTGTATAATTATACATTACTATCGTCTACTGATATGTACAGTATATGTATATACTTTAAATTTTATAATTTATATAAGAAGTTTCATATATTTAATTTAATTTTTTTTAAATTCATTTATAAAGGTAGCCTATATTAATATTATATTATCATAATATTATTTAGAGGAATGTAAAAAATGCACAGAAATCCTTCCAGAAGAAATTGAAATATTGAAAGATGCTGAAATCCTAATTACTGATGCTGCCGTCATCTCAAAGATATTAGATTATATTCCAAATATGAAATGGGTGCAGTCAACTTGGGCAGGTATGGAAATTAATTTTTAAATACCAGTAATATATTTCTGCATTCGTTTCTCATTTATTTTGTTAATATTTTTTTAATTTTATACTATTTTGACTTTTTAAAAGTCAAATTAGTCGATGTGGTTAATTTAAAGAAGTAACAATACATTTTTAAGAATTGATAGGGTGTTGAAATACTAACGTTTTTGACCTGGTTAATGAGCTATCTTCGAATGTGGACAGAATTCATTCCTCTTAAACCCAGTTCGAACTAGTCATACTGTCACTGACACGATTCTGTAGTCACCTGACTACTTTCCTTTGACTATCTCATGATGTTGCAGCTTATGATATTACTCTTCACCTAGTTCTAAAGAACCAATAAACTTTCTTCTATTGGTCTAAAAACTATAGCTCAAAAGAGTTTGTTGACAAAATGATGAATATCTGCAGTTATGGTGTGTAGTTTTGTGTTAGCATGTCTTGAAAGTGTTTTATATTGGCAAAGAATTAATAAGCAATATATTTATTGCTAAAGATATTTTATATATTTATATGTATATTTTATAGTTTCAATAATTTAATTAAGTAATTATGATGATCTTATATGTATGATAATCAGTCAAACTTTTTTTGTCTCAAAATTGTAGCTTAGTTGAAATAAGTGGCATTAATATTTCACTGCACATGAGTATCTCATGATTGTTGCATGAAAAATCCAACATATTGGATCCAAGAATCTCCACCTACTTTGTTGAAAGGTATGATATAGTGATGTTGAATCAATAACTGCACAGTGAATGGTCAAATATACAATGATCATACAAATTTAGTTAAATGTCACGTCCAATTAATGTGCTGTAAAATCGACTAGTTTACACTTAATCTACACCTGTTCATATCTGACGATAACTAGCATCAGATTGGTTACAAATTTAGGCCAAATACAGTAAAACTTCTCTAACTCGAAGCTCCAAGGGGCAGGAAAAACTGAGTTACAGACCATTCAAGTTAGAGAACAAAAGTAAAAAATGCCGATTCTGTATAGATTTGTTATTTTACCTCTCTGGCATTATAAAAAGAATCTGATAGTTTTTCTTTTTGTTTTAAACAGCCTGTATAATTTCTTTCAGCAATAAATTCTACTTACATTGAACATTTTTGCTTTAATGGGAAAAATGAACAGTTTTGCAGGCACATCTTGTTGAGCTAGAGGACCTCACTTTGGATTGGAACATTGTCTGAATATTGGTGTTGGAGAGTAGATACAACTGTCTGAAAATTTTATGGACATATGATAATTAGGATCACTTTGGATAGAATAAATATTAACCTGAAGCAGACCTTGGGTGAGGCAAACATTTGTTCTGAAATCTAATCAGTACCGGGGATAAAGGTTCAACGAGTGGTATTGTGATATACTACAATTTTAAATATTGTCATCTTTTACATTTTACTAATGTGTAAATGTTACTAATGCAGTTCTGATTGAAGTTTATTGACAGGAAAGACAAACTTCAGCTCCAGCAGGTCCCTGTAAGGAAATAACTGTTGAAAGGATTTTTTTTAATAGATAGAAGTAATTTATCAAATTAAGACTTCATTTTAAGAGATTATTATCTTTAAAAAAATTTGAAAAAAAGTGAGAAAAACGAATGTAAAATACCTGTGGGGATTGGGATTGTCACCTGTGGACATTTTAAACTGTTTTACATATTCGTGCAGAGGCATAGCCTCTAAAGAAAGGTTGTCTCTGCAATGGAAATAGTTGTTCCTGGTGATTAGACATGGCAAGTAAACTTGGACTCGTATCCAGATGAATTTTATGTTTTATTAGAATGTAAAATATTTAAATCTTCCCATTTTTATTTCTTTAAATTTAATTCTAGATAATGGATATATTTTCACAATTTTTAAAGTTTTAATTACATTTCATGATGATTATTACAAAATTGTTTTTATTCTAAATTTCTGATGATACAGGATGAGATTTTTTATCTGAAAGTTTGTTTATAACTAATTTTTAGTTTAAAATGTATACATTAAAAACATTTAATTCATTTGTAATAACCATGAAATTCAAAAATAACTGGAGGTAAATAGTTCAAAAAACTTGCACCTTTGTACATCCGGCAACAAATTTAATAAAAATTATGAATGTTTTTGACTTGAAGTTACAGAACATTGTAACTGAGGAAGATCAGTGAATCTGGTTGAAAATATTCTTAATTTTTATTAAATTTGTTGCTGGTTGTACAAAGGTGTAAGTTTATTTGTAATGATTTTTTAAAATGACAAACATACTGAGAAATAGTTTTATTAAATTTGTAAAATAAAAATATTTTCTCTTGGAGTGAAAATCTTAATCTTTTAAAATTCAACCACTTTTGAGGTATGAAGGCTTTAACCTGATGCAGGCCACTGAAGGTAGCCGAAAACATTTGTTTTTAATCAATGAATGCTGGAAAACGGGAGGAAGCTGTGAATTTTAGTATTTGGAAGATGGTTCCAGCTTTAAAATTAACAAATATTTATAATATGCTGATTTTTTTTTTAAATTATTCAATAATAATTATACTTATATCTTTTTGTGATACTTAGGTACCATAATTTCATGTAGATAATCCATGGTATATAATCTGCAAAAAATTGCTAGAATAGAAACAAAACTTTTGTGTGATCTAACTACCCATATATTCCATATCTCTGGATCGGCTGTTGAATGTGTGACGCTTACAGGTATGCAGTTTAGAAGGTACCAATTCAAACATAATATTGGTTTTCTATATGTAATTCAAATATTCAAATATGTAATTGTAAAGCAATTGAAATGAAAAATAAAATACTGAAAGGGAACCTCCTAAATTTCATACATGGAACATACAAATGCCTATGGAATGTTAAAAAATAATCTTTTTTTATCATATTGCTTCATTTGTGTTGTTTATTAAATAATAACAATAGCTATTCCAAACACACACACACACACACACACACAATACCTGTAAACAAAATATATACTGAGAAAAATTTTAGTAAGTATTCAATTTGTTCATGTAGTAAAACATATGAGAATGAATGTCTGTACTCTGAATGTTCTTACACAAGCATAATACTGCATATAATACACCAAACATGGAAACATTAGGCTTTTATAACAGCGCACATTTTTTTTTCCTTCTTTCTCTGGATACGTTTCCTCATTTTGCAGGACTTGGACACCAGTATAATAAGTCCTAGTAGATCCTTTCCTTTGACGATCTCATGATGTTGCAGCTTATGATATTACTCTTCACCTAGTTCTAAAGAACCAATAAACTTTCTTCTATTGGTCTAAAAACTATAGCTCAAAAGAGTTTGTTGACAAAATGATGAATATCTGCAGTTATGGTGTGTAGTTTTGTGTTAGCATGTCTTGAAAGTGTTTTATATTGGCAAAGAATTAATAAGCAATATATTTATTGCTAAAGATATTTTATATATTTATATGTATATTTTATAGTTTCAATAATTTAATTAAGTAATTATGATGATCTTATATGTATGATAATCAGTCAAACTTTTTTTGTCTCAAAATTGTAGCTTAGTTGAAATAAATGGCATTAATATTTCACTGAACATGAGTATCTCATGATTATTGCATGAAAAATCCAACATATTGGATCCAAGAATCTCCACCTACTTTGTTGAAAGGTATGATATAGTGATGTTGAATCAATAACTGCACAGTGAATGGTCAAATATACAATGATCATACAAATTTAGTTAAATGTCACGTCCAATTAATGTGCTGTAAAATCGACTAGTTTACACTTAATCTACACCTGTTCATATCTGACGATAACTAGCATCAGATTGGTTACAAATTTAGGCCAAATACAGTAAAACTTCTCTAACTCGAAGCTCCAAGGGGCAGGAAAAACTGAGTTACAGACCATTCAAGTTAGAGAACAAAAGTAAAAAATGCCGATTCTGTATAGATTTGTTATTTTACCTCTCTGGCATTATAAAAAGAATCTGATAGTTTTTCTTTTTGTTTTAAACAGCCTGTATAATTTCTTTCAGCAATAAATTCTACTTACATTGAACATTTTTGCTTTAATGGGAAATGAACAGTTTTGCAGGCACATCTTGTTGAGCTAGAGGACCTCACTTTGGATTGGAACATTGTCTGAATATTGGTGTTGGAGAGTAGATACAACTGTCTGAAAATTTTATGGACATATGATAATTAGGATCACTTTGGATAGAATAAATATTAACCTGAAGCAGACCTTGGGTGAGGCAAAAAACATTTGTTCTGAAATCTAATCAGTACCGGGGATAAAGGTTCAACGAGTGGTATTGTGATATACTACAATTTTAAATATTGTCATCTTTTACATTTTACTAATGTGTAAATGTTGCTAATGCAGTTCTGATTGAAGTTTATTGACAGGAAAGACAAACTTCAGCTCCAGCAGGTCCCTGTAAGGAAATAACTGTTGAAAGGATTTTTTTTAATAGATAGAAGTAATTTATCAAATTAAGACTTCATTTTAAGAGATTATTATTTTTAAAAAAATTTGAAAAAAAGTGAGAAAAACGAATGTAAAATACCTGTGGGGATTGGGATTGTCACCTGTGGACATTTTAAACTGTTTTACATATTCGTGCAGAGGCATAGCCTCTAAAGAAAGGTTGTCTCTGCAATGGAAATAGTTGTTCCTGGTGATTAGACATGGCAAGTAAACTTGGACTCGTATCCAGATGAATTTTATATTTTATTAAAATGTAATTCTGCCAGCCCATTTCTACAAACAAATATTATATTTTTAATTGTGTTGGGATTGTCACCTGTGGACATTTTAAACTGTTTTACATATTCGTGCAGAGGCATAGCCTCTAAAGAAAGGTTGTCTCTGCAATGGAAATAGTTGTTCCTGGTGATTAGACATGGCAAGTAAACTTGGACTCGTATCCAGATGAATTTTATGTTTTATTAGAATGTAAAATATTTAAATCTTCCCATTTTTATTTCTTTAAATTTAATTCTAGATAATGGATATATTTTCACAATTTTTAAAGTTTTAATTACATTTCATGATGATTATTACAAAATTGTTTTTATTCTAAATTTCTGATGATACAGGATGAGATTTTTTATCTGAAAGTTTGTTTATAACTAATTTTTAGTTTAAAATGTATACATTAAAAACATTTAATTCATTTGTAATAACCATGAAATTCAAAAATAACTGGAGGTAAATAGTTCAAAAAACTTGCACCTTTGTACATCCGGCAACAAATTTAATAAAAATTATGAATGTTTTTGACTTGAAGTTACAGAACATTGTAACTGAGGAAGATCAGTGAATCTGGTTGAAAATATTCTTAATTTTTATTAAATTTGTTGCTGGTTGTACAAAGGTGTAAGTTTATTTGTAATGATTTTTTAAAATGACAAACATACTGAGAAATAGTTTTATTAAATTTGTAAAATAAAAATATTTTCTCTTGGAGTGAAAATCTTAATCTTTTAAAATTCAACCACTTTTGAGGTATGAAGGCTTTAACCTGATGCAGGCCACTGAAGGTAGCCAAAAACATTTGTTTTTAATCAATGAATGCTGGAAAACGGGAGGAAGCTGTGAATTTTAGTATTTGGAAGATGGTTCCAGCTTTAAAATTAACAAATATTTATAATATGCTGATTTTTTTTTTAAATTATTCAATAATAATTATACTTATATCTTTTTGTGATACTTAGGTACCATAATTTCATGTAGATAATCCATGGTATATAATCTGCAAAAAATTTCTAGAATAGAAACAAAACTTTTGTGTGATCTAACTACCCATATATTCCATATCTCTGGATCGGCTGTTGAATGTGTGACGCTTACAGGTATGCAGTTTAGAAGGTACCAATTCAAACATTATAATATTGGTTTTCTATATGTAATTCAAATATTCAAATATGTAATTGTAAAGCAATTGAGATGAAAAATAAAATACTGAAAGGGAACCTCCTAAATTTCATACATGGAACATACAAATGCCTATGGAATGTTAAAAAATAATCTTTTTTTATCATATTGCTTCATTTGTGTTGTTTATTAAATAATAACAATAGCTATTTCAAACACACACACACACACACACACACACACACACAATAACTGTCTACAAAATATATACTGAGAAAAATTTTAGTAAAGTATTCAATTTGTTCATGTAGTAAAACATATGAGAATGAATGTCTGTACTCCTTTCTTACACAAGCATAATACTGCATATAATACACCAAACATGGAAACATTAGGCTTTTATAACAGCGCACATTTTTTTTTCCTTCTTTCTCTGGATACGTTTCCTCATTTTGCAGGACTTGGACACCAGTATAATAAGTCCTAGTAGATCTGTCCTATATGAACTGTCTATATCAGCAGTTCTTAACTTAACTCTCACACCTCCAAGGGTGCATGCACCCCTGGAGGTGTGAGAGAGGTTTCCAGGGGTGTTAGAGAAATTTCAAAAATTTAAATAAAAAAAAAATATGAACGAGGCAACCGTGTTCTCTACAAACCATGGCACCCAGCAATACAGCACTCCCACTTCTACACTCTCTACTCTACCATCTCTCAGCACATAGCACTTGTCATCAGTCATCAGTACATGCAGTTAATGTAGTCACATTGTCACATGCAGTACAGAAACTAGTTGAGACATGTTTGCATACCTTGAATACAGCACTTTTGCACATCAGAACAAAAGCCAGAAATTGCTTAAATGCATCTGATGATTTATGCGTGGCTCTTTCAAAAAAAGAGCCTCGTTTTTAATAGAATTATTATGAATAAACAACAACAACCTAGCCATTAAAATTTAAATATTGCTTTTTATGTTATATAATAATATATATTGTAAATAAACATGGCATTTTGTTTATGCAATAAATGTATTTTCTTAAATAAAAAATATACACATGCATTTTTTAAGGGAGTGCAAAAGCTTATTTTCATATTCAAGGGGTGCTTACCACTAAAAAGGCTAAGAACTACTGGTCTATATGATTTGTCCTAGTAGACATTTAAATAAAGAAAATTAAAACTGTTATTAATTTTATTATTTTTCTCATATAAGCATTTTGATCTCCCCCAATCCTCATCAGTACTGTACTTTTATAGGATTAAGTTTAGCCTATAAACAAATAAATATCTCAAAAAAGAAGAGCAAAAATTATAAAAGGCAACATATTTTTTAAAAAACTTACAATTGGTATTTTACAATGTATTCTTTCCACAACAATCACATTCTTGTTTCTGTGACATCTATAATTGTACAGCACTCTGGTGCAGCGGCGGCCTTATCCATTGTGAGGCTCTGGGTGGCAGATCTTTGCGAGGCCCTTGTCCTTTGTGCAAAGTATGTGAATTGAAATAGTAGGCACTTATTAATATTAATATATACTGTACTATGAATTAAATTTATTTTATTGTTATAACTAATAGCCAAGGATAAAATAAAAAGTTTTAAATATCAACTTTTTTCTACTTGGTTTTTGCGCGAGGCCCTGGGCGATTGCCCTGCTCGCCACCCCCTAAGGCCGCCTCTGGTGACACATTTATACATGTATTTAAACTTAGTAAATTTACATCTTTGTTTTTTAATTTCTTTCACAATAGCAAAATGTTTCCTTATTTTTCTTTTTACTATTTTTTTCAAATGCTATTATTTTAATATTATCTTTGGTCTATTATACATTTGCATTTTTGATGTTTTATCCAAGGCAACCAATGGTGTTGTAGTCTTAGTGCTGCTAAATGTTGTTTCACTCTAATCTTAAGTTGTCTATATGTTTCTCCTATATAAATTCCTTTATTATTATTACAATTACACCTAATTTATATACTACATCCACTGAATTAGTCTTCTTTATTTTGGTTTTTTTTCCTACCTGTAAATTTTAGTTTGTTGGTTAATATGGGTACTAGTTTATGTCCTACTTGTTAAAATTTTTTGTTTTGTTCTTCAAATAAATTTTATAAATTTTTGTACATTAAAGGATTATCTTTTATCCAATTTTTTATTTTTTACATAATATCTATTTTTTTTCATATTCATCCTGCCATTTTTTTAAGGATAATCATTAAGCAAATATTCCCTAAAAGTTTTTTAACATTGTTTTCTATATCTTGGTTTAAAGTTGTATGGCAAAAATTTTCTTGTTCTGTTATAAAATTGTTTTTTTAATATAATTAGGAAAATATGAATAACTTAACTTTTTTCTATATTACTTTTTTTATAAGTTTTTTCAAACACTATACTATGATTTTTTCTCCTTATATTAATATCCAAACAACTTATTGATTTTTATTAATTTTTTTATTTCTAGTTCAAAGTTTATATGACTATTTTATAGAAATATTAGAAGAAACAAATATCTTTAATTATTTCATTATTGTATAATATTAATATATCATCTACATAACGGGAATAACAAATGATACCTTTAATTTTATTTCTTTTTTCATCAATTGGTTTTGTAACTATTTCAGCTAGTTTCAGACCTATTACACTGCCCATATCAATTCCATCTGTTTGTGCATACAAATTTCATTAGTTCTATTTTTCATTCATTTATTTCTTCTTTTTAATGCATCATAAACTATTTTTCTTGTTATTGATGCATATATTGAACTAATACAGTATCCAGTCTTATAAATTTTAGTTTTTCTGTTAATAAACAAATTAAGTAAAATATTAATAACATATCTGTATTATGTATGCTATATTTCAACTATTCTATTTTATTTCATACATTAATTTTTAAATATTTTTCTATTATTTAAACGACCTAATTTGCTAGTTATTAAAGGTCTAACTTTAACTTTATCTCCTAATTTCTGTGTTTTACTTCTTAATTTTTAAACTGGAATTCTAATATTAATGTCTAAAAATATTTAATTGAGATAGATTTGCTTCTTCTCTACTAGATAGTTTAATGTTCCATAAATTATTATAAATATGAAATTACTGTCTTGTTACTTTAAAATTAGTTTATTTTGTAACAGTTATATCATTTTTATGATATAATTGTTATATGTGCACTTGTTTCTCTTTCTTTCCTTCTTTCTTCATTCTTTTTTCTCATCTCTCTTCTTTCTTCTTTTATCTCTTTGTTAACAGAACTCTAAATTTCACCTTTTTTCATTTCTACTCATGATTTCTTTTTTTGTCTGATGTATAGGGCAAGTATTATAGTATTCAGCTCAATCCCTCAAAGTGCACAGCTGGAAATATTGCTGAGAGGAGAGGCTTTTTTCGATTGGTCCTTAATAAAAAAAAAAGAAAGGAAATAAAGTGGCAAGGGTGGAAAAAAGGGTGAGAAGATGAAAGGTTTTGAATTGGAATCATCTGAAGATCATCCATGGTAGAGATCAAAAACAGTCCTTCTGTCCATGATTATTTACTGGAGTTAGTTGTTTTTGGTTCTGCAAGATGTCTTTTGGATGTGAGTTCTATAGAGAAATTTAAAAATCAGATATGTATGAATTTGTAATGGCAATCGCTGTTCTCATAGATGCAAGGTATATAGTGGTGTGAGTTATGTAGTTTTGTTTTCATTCTAGCATTTTTCTGCTGTTTATATGCCATCATGGATTATATGCATGAAAATATTGTATTTTATCTTTTTAGTAAAATTTTGACATAGCAGTATAAGTTAGTAGAGTTTTGATTTATCTAAAGTAATGTATATTGTGTACAGTTCTCAATAATCAAAAATTTGGATAACAGAATGTTTGATTAATGTATAATATAATATAATGTATAATATAAATTCAGTTTAATTTAATAGATTATGTCATACACATTAAATTATATTCAATAATTAGATCTAACCTAAAATAATGACTTGTAAAGAAAATTAAAAAATATTTCTTTAATACCAATCACTCTCTATACTTTGACACCACTAATTTAATCAAAACAAATGTTTCGACCCCATTCATAGGTCTGCCTTGGGTTAAAAGAGTTGTTTGATGTTAACAAGTTATGATCAATGGAAGCTTTTGAAATATTCCAAATATTAGAATGAGTGAATGCATTAATTTCAAGGAGAAAAATGTTATCCAAAGCATGGCAGTCTCTAGTTGATAACTCAATGAGGCAAGAGAACAGCAGGCTTAACTTAAAAAACTTTTGTTAACATGTATAATTATTTTATTTTTTAAATTTTATTTTAATGTTTTCATTTTAAAACTACATAAATTATTTGTTTGTGTACATAAAACATAAAACATAAAAGGGGTTCACACAGACTTCTACATAAAACATAAAAAACGTTTTGAATTTTGTAAATTTAAAACTAATGGTATAACTATAACCATTATAACTCAGTTCTTTTCTTTAATTTTGTATTTAATATGTTTTTAACCTCCTGAACAGGGTTGAAAAAGTTTGCTTTGATTAAACCAGTGCTGGAAAAATGTGTAAGGTGTAGTGTGATTTGGTATCTTTGTTTCTAGTTTTTCTACACATGTTGTTATTTTTTTAATAAATAGTTTTTTTAAATTATATAATGAAAATGTAAATCTATGATTTATGATTTAAATTTTTTAAAACTGTTTTTAAAAATTATCATGAGAAGTCATCAGAATACATTATTTTTAAAACTTCTAGAACTGCTTTTGAATACTGTACCTTACGCAGCCAAAATTTCATGAAACAAACTATACTGTAATTTTCCTTGTTTTTATTGACAAAATATGCCTCCAAATTCACCTTGGATAATAAAGAACCTTTTGATAAATGAGTCTTGATTACTAGAGACTGTACTTTTGTGTTTTTATAAATTCTAATTTAGAATTTCTTAATGACTTTAAATATGTCTAAATTTTTCTTTAAAATATCAAATACTTAATATATATTTCGAATGTTTTTAAAAAAAAACATTCAAAATATTTTTCAGTATTTTCATTTATCATATTTGAAACTCAAATAAGTTTAAAAAAATGAAATTTTATAGATTTTTTCCTATATTATTTGAATATAAGCTATGTAAAAGTAATGTATAATTTTAATTTCAGGAGTTGAAGCTATCTTTCAAAATTTTGATAAAAGTAAAGTAAGCATAAAAATGAAATAAACAAATTATTATAAATTAATAAGCTACTTATTTAAATAAAAAAATTTTTTTATAGCTTCCAAAGTTTATTTTTACTAAACTTGGAAATGAAGGATTTGCTGATTATATGGCTGAATATATTATAGCACAAATTATAATCAATGAAAGAAAATTTTATGAAATGTGGGATGATCAGAAAGAAAATAAATGGTATTATTATTATTATTATTTGTTTTTTCTTCCCAATCTTCAATTATGCTTTATGAAATACTCTGAATAAAACTTGAAAATTTTTCTGAATAGCAAAGTATTTTATTAAATTCTTGATTAAGATTTTATCATTATAACTTTATAACTAAGTCTAGGCCAGTGTTTCTCAACGGGGGCGATATCACCCCCATGTGGGTGTTTTTCCACGTTGAGGGGGCGATTAGTAATAATTTATATTTTGGGGGCGAAAAACAATTTTCTGGGCGATATAGTAAAACATTATATTAAGAATAATTAGATATTTTATTCATTATATCGTACAATAATTAAACAAAAAACATTATACTAGTCACTAGTCTATTCGATGCAGTACGAATTTGGCGTTAGCCTTGGCCCTGGGCATCGGAATTTTGAAGTGAAGGAGGCGATACTACGTAACGGTTTTATTGAAGGGGGCAATACTACTTTGAAGTGGGCGACGATTCATTAGAGGTTGAGAAACACTGGTCTAGGCCATCTAGGAACTAAATATCATATTAATAGGAAGGCAAATTAGTGGATGCTAATATTTAAAATAGGTTTTTAAAAGCCACAATGTTAATCAAACTGATTTCAAAGAATAGTATGCTACAGGTTAATCCCTTCAAGTGCTCAAAAGTCAAGCAACAGCCCTTGCCAGCTTTTTTTTTATTCATTTTCTATCAATGTTTCTATAGTGAAATCCTTTTTATGTATTTATTTTCCTAAAAATATACCAAATTACCAGATACCATCTGAATGTTTCATAGATCCTTTGGAATTGATCTGTGCGAGAAGCTGCCTTGCATAGGTGTTGGTCTTATCACCAAGTGGTAGTGTCAGGTCGGTTAGGCCCACTCAGTTGTCACTGGATGGCTTGTTTCCTCTGTTTATAGTTGGAGGTAAGGGAATCATAATTCCCTCCTGTTGAGTCTGACACCATTTAAGATAAATTTTTATCTTAACTCGTGATTATACTTGTCATCTAATATTTTAGTTATATATATTCAGTTATAACAAGATGGTTGTTATATTGAGAACAAAGAATAGTAATTATATTCTGAAACATTGTAAAACATTTTCATTTGATACTTCTTTTTGATGTGGTATTGATTAGGCAGTTGCTTAGGTTAGTTGTTTTTGCTTAGATTCAAATAATATAGATTCTATATTATTTGAATCTAAGCAAAAAGCAATCTAAGCCTAAAAACCTAAGCAAAAAGATATCTTGGACATTCTATAATATAGAATGGGAGATTCAAATTTCAATTTAGGGAGATTCAATTTTTAGATTTAATTTAGGGAGATCCAAATAATATAGAATCTATATTATTTGATTAAATTGAAATTTGAATCTCCCATTTTATATTATAGAATGTCCAAGATATCTTTTTTGGCAAAAAGATTTGTATACATAAAAAAATAATTTGGTAAAAAATAAAACAAAAACGTTACTGGTATTCACACTATCAAATCTCCAGATTAAAAATTGGGCAAGTATGGCCATAATCCCCATGATAAAATGTCTGCCTTTGCTTTCTTCATTCATACATGCTATGAGGAATACAAAAAGATGTATACTGTCAATATAAAATTGCATGCTTTCCACATTATTGGTTTATTAGTTTGGTTTAGATTAATTTTTTATAAAAAAAATAACATCACAGTGTAGATTTTTTTTGTTCCATGTGATAGATAACTTCGCTTTACCATATGTACCAGTACTGTACATACCTGCCCATGTAGAACTGAAATGTATAAATTACAATTAATTTTTTTTTGTTTTCTTTAAAATATTTTATAGTTAAATATAAGTTATTTAAAAATATACTTATTTTTAACATGCATTAGCATTTAAATATTTTATTTTTATACAGGACTCTTAGAAAAATAGAGAGAGGTCGATTACTGGAAAATCTTACTGTTGGAATTTTAGGAGTTGGGGCTATAGGAAAAAGAGGTATTATATTTAAATAACTTTCCTAAATTAGTTGTTTTTATATAAATTAATTTAAGAGAACTTTCAAAAAACAATAAAATTTTTTAATGCAAGTAGTATAGCCAGGAATTAAGTCTAGCAGGGGCTAACAAATACAGTGGTGCCTCGTATAACGGACGCTGCGAACAACGGACTTTCTGTTTGGCCGTTACGTGACTCGAGCAACGGACTTTCTGTTTGGCCGTTACGTGACTCGAGCAACGGACTTTCTGTTTGGCCGTTACGTGACTCGAGCAACGGACTTTCTGTGAATAAGTGCGAATGATGTTTCCACTCTTCTGCCGTTGCCAATGACACTCTGCTATTTTTATAATAATAATATATTATTAGTATATCTGAAGTATAGAGCTCCCATTGGAATTCAGCTTACTCCCTTGTTTATTACATGCAGTACATCACCTCAGTGCAGGGTATTTACATTTATTCAAGTATTGTGCAAATCAAGGCTTCTAAAAAAACAGATGATTTCAATTGAAACAAAGCAAGAAATCATCAGAAGGAGTGAAATTTGACAAAAACTTCCTTGTCAAATGAGGAGAGGTTTGGGAGTTTACCAACACTTATTATCCAAACAGAGCTGAGGCCAACAGGATCAGTGATCTCTACAATGACACCCCTGCCCGTCATTTCCGACAGGTGTTGAAGAAGAGAGAGAAACAGACCACCTTGGACATGTTTTTCAAGAAGCAATCTGCCAAAAAACAAAGGATGGAACAAGAGGAGATGACCCTGCAAGCTCCGGTAGCCTCTCCTGAAGCTGATTCCGATTAAAAAACAAGAAAGAGACCTGCTGCAATGTGTAAAAAGTCTGTATCTGTACGAATGTGTGAAAAAAGTGTTCCTCCACCTCCTCACAACATCTGACTACCTGGCATAATTGGTGACTGTTCTATTTTCATTTTTTTTATGGTACGGTTATTTTATGCTGCGGAACAAATTATATGTTTTAACATGTATTTCTATGGGAAAATGCATTTCGTATAACGGACTTTTCACTTAACGGACATGCACCTGAAACAGATTAAGTATGTTATAAGAGGCACCACTGTATTTGACTACTATAATTTAAATTTATGCTCTTGTAGATCTCATAAGCAGTGTAACATGCATTACTTGTGAAATATATAAGGTATGATGAGATATAATCATGTTAGACAATGTAGTCCATAAAAAGTGAACTTAATTTTTTTCCATACCAATAGTGTAGTGATATTTCAGCCAGCATGCTAATTAAATAATATCAACTATTGCAAAACGACTTCTAATCTTAACACTGCATTGAATCACTTAGGCCTGTCCTGGATAAAGCTAGGTCCCCAACGAGGCTGCTCGAGAAGGCTGTTTACTACATCGCCGCTGAGCATTTGAAGGGTTATAAGTTTTCTACCACTAATTCCGCTGCTTTTGTTGAGTTGTTACAACGAGTCGATGTGGGTGACGACCTGCACTTCACGGTCTTTGATTTCATGTCCCTTTTCCCGTTGATACGGCTGCAGTCATGCTTCTGCACCCTTAGGGACCTTTTACTTTGCGAGAATGATGCATTCTGGCATCGTCGGCAGATATTAGAGCTGGCACATCTAATGTGTTACACCTCAGTTTTCCAGTTCAACAAAACTACTTACTTATAAAGACGGGGTGTGCCCATGGGCAGCCCACTATTGGGGGACCTTTACGAGCTGGTGGTAAGACAGTTAGAGGAGAGAGTATTGCCCAAATTTTTACCAGACATCAGTCTATACTNCCATGGGCAGCCCACTATTGGGGGACCTTTACGAGCTGGTGGTAAGACAGTTAGAGGAGAGAGTATTGCCCAAATTTTTACCAGACATCAGTCTATACTAAAGATACATGGATGACATCGTTATACTTTGGAAAACCACACCGAATCTCGACGAGTTTTTGTCGTGAATGAATGACAAATGCTTATGGCCTCACCCTTGGCTTAGATCAAGTAAACAACTTGTGTGCACATTTTCTAGATGTTGACATATGTCTCAGGGGTGGCAAGATAGAAACGACCGTTTACCGTAAACCAGACCAGCTTCCACTTTTCATCCCCGCAAACTCGTCCGACCCCTTTGCCTACAAAATTGCGGCCTTTCGTGCCCTTATCAGATGGACCTTCATGCACCACACAAATGCTCGCAACACCCGGTTAGAACTCCGCCACATAGAAAAAATTGCGGTTGAGCATGGCTACAGTAAAGGCATGATTTGCGGTTTAGCCCGTGCCTATGCCAACCGTCCCCCACACCGCAGTGGCGGCCCCCTGCATATGCCGGACAGTGGCCACCAACCCATTAAGAACGATAGACATGCGATCGTCTGGTTCAACCAACATTTAGACCCCCTATATAGGGAGTGTGCTTGCCATAACTGCACAAAGATCACGTACAGGAGAACCGGCACTATTTACAACCTGCTGCGCAATGCCAAGGACGCGATAGATCTCAACAGGGCCCCAGGAATATACTCCATTCCCATCAGGGATAATAGATTCCATAGAGACTGTTTACATTGGCTCCACCATCCACTCAACACAAAAATGGTTACGTGAGCATCAATCAGGTATTCAAAATAACAGGCACACCACCACCTTGTTGGCCTACGTTACTGATCCTGAAATTTAGGCAGACTTCCAAAACACCAAAGTAATCAGACAGGCGTTTTGTATTGATCACGGATGTGATCAATATGAAATGCCTGGAGGCCTGGGAAATTTATAAAGCCAACATTGGGGGCACCTGCATCAACTTTAAAGACGGAGAGATGATTGTGCAGGTGTGGAAATACTTACTTGAAGAATTCGAACTGGGGCAAGCGGAGGGGTGAAACGCAATACGCGCATTATTTATATCTCGGGCATCATCGTTTCAACAGTCAGGAAGACAGACTGTTTAGTCACCACCTGAAGAAGACCTCGGTTGAGGTCAAAAACGTTTGTGAAGATTGTTACGGACACAACACTGTTATAAAAAGGTTTTGTGGATTACTGTTATCAATATTGTCTGTTCATTTGCAGTGTCACTAGTACGTGTTGCAAAGTTTCTGTTGCTTTGTCATGGATTTAAAATTGACCAGAAAACTGTGATTTAAGTTTCGTTTTAAGGTTGATATTTCTACAAAAACCATAAAACTGGTACAAAAGGTTTATGGTAATGTGTCTAGTGCTTCAGATGGTGTTCATAGTTTTATGACAGAACTAGCTGTTACCCGCGACTTCGCATGTACGGATTTTGCAAGCAAACCCCATTTATATTCAGTATTTCAACAACCATAGTAATTGTTATATAACACCTACTGCTGAGAATCAAACAAACTATTTTCAATTTGATCAATTTTCTGGAATGTTTACAATCATTCTATAATCGAACCAATATGCAATAAGAAATTTGAATTTAAAACGGTTCAAACACTTGGTTAAAAAATCAAAATATATAAAAATATTTATAACAGTGTCTGAAATGTTATCAATTTAATACACCTAAGTACTCAATGAAGACTAAACGTAGTTGAAAACAAAAAATTGCATGTAAAATAGTACAGTACAAGCCGTTCTTCAGGTTAAGCCTTGATCCTCTCCCTCTCCCGTGGGAGGAATTTCTAAAAATTCCTTAGTGTGCATTTTCATGATGTACCCTAACTGTGTACTAAATTTCATACCTGTTTAGGCTAGGTTCAGTGGTTTGCTCTGGGCAATGATGAATCAGTCAGGACAAGTAATTTTATATGTTTAGATTGGTAGATGATGAGAAAAGTGGTCAATGCACATTGACTTTGAACAAAAGAAAATGTTGTGTTGCCATCAATGAATTGGTGAAGAACAATTGCCAAATAACATCATATGTAATAACTGAAACTTTGAACATCCCCAAAACTGTTCTTCACATTTTAAGTAAAGATTTGAGGAAGAGAAAGATATGTGCTTGTTTTATTCCACATGCTTAATTTTATTGTCTTCACTATATTTTTTAAATAAATTTTTATAAATTTTGCATGCATTAACTAATGTATTAACATATACTGTGTTATTTCATAATTCATGTTTTTTTATTCTCTGTTTTTTGGTTTTAACTGTAATTTATTGTTGGGGCTTTTGTTAATTTGCAGAATGGATATCTTTTTGTTGGCTGACAGTTCCTAATTATGTATAAAATAAGTAAATAAATAAGCTTTTGACAACTGAGCTAAGAGAAGATAGCCATGTTTTGTCAGGACATCATTGTAATCATATAGAAGTAGAGGAAACTGCATCTAAACTGCAAGCATACATAAACTTTTTACATGAAAAAGAATTCTTGTCCCTTATCACCCCATTACTCATCAGACTTGTCCCCTCCAAACTATTTTGTATTTCTCAAGTTGAAACTGAAGCTTAAACCACAACTTGTGGAAGTTCCCATCATCCAAAAAGCTGCAACAAACAAACTAGAGACAATTGGAAGAGAGATTTTTTTTGGTGGATCTCTGAAAATTATAATATATATATAATTTGTACTCTTTCAAGAGTACAAAGTGAAAGAAAATATTTGTGAAAAATGAATAAATCAGCACTTCATTGGTTTAAATAAATAAATGCTTACTGGAATTAATTAAATAAAATAAACAAACCCCTTTCTCTATTCCAGCACAACCTTTAATGCGTTAAAAACGTTTTTGACTGTTTTAAGCAATCATCTTCAGTTCAAATGATCACTTAAAACAGTCAAACGTTTTTAACGCATTAAAGGTTGTGCTGGAATAGAGAAAGGTGTTTGTTTTATTTTACTTCATTGGTTTGGAAATGTAGAGAGAATGAATGAGATTATGGCAAAGAAAGTATAAACAGACTCTGTGAATGGTAAATTTGAGAAGTGCAGGTCTAGGTAAAAGTGGCTATAATAGTTGAGAGAATGAGATATTTAATTTAAGGAAAAGAAAGAAAAAAAATATATAGAGGTAATGTAAGGGAGGCAAGAAAAGTATGCTTGGCTAGAGTGATACACAAAAAGCTATTACTGAAATAAGTGAAATCCAGTCAGATTGGGAATGTGAAAATCTCTCATTTTATATAGAAAAAATATTTTGAACTGTAATACTGATATAATTTTTTTATTTAAAATGCATTTTACATTTTATTTTATTAAAATTTATTCTTTTTTGAGGCTGTAGCTTCTAATCCCCTTGTCTATGCTAGTAGTTTAATACATAAAACATTATGATATAAACCTATAGTTCTTATGAGCTGCATTTATTTTGTTCAAGATACATAACCAGATAAAACATTTTGAAAAAAATCATTAACATTTTGAAAGCTGACTGACTTAAATAATAATTTCTAGTTGCTATTTCATCTGTTTAATTTTTTTTTCTTTTCTTTTAATTTCTATCTGAATTGAAATACAGTAGAACCTCGATTATCCGGACCTCTATTATCCGGATTTTCGATTATCCGGATTGTTCAAAATAAGCAAAAATTTTACGAATTTGCTGATTTGCACTTGGCGAATTACGACACTGTTTATGTACGTGATGGAATGCATAACTTTTTTTGTTTCAACAACGTCTCACCCAGCACAGTGGTCGTAAACTCTTAAATATATTTTACGTAATAATAAAAATATAACTTGACATACATATTTATAAATAATTTATATTCAAATTACATCATTTCTATGACCAAGGGCGGCGTAAGGCATGGACGACGTGGGCCACCGCCTATGCCTCGCGGTCCGAAGGGCCTCGCGCCTCGAAGGTTTATGCATTACTTAAAAGCCGTGAACGCGACGAAAAAATTTTACTCGTCATAAAACGATAAATAGTTTGTCAAATTTTTATTCATAAAAATGCAGTTTCAACTGCTTTTTATTTTATAAAATCCGTCTTCTTGCGCTACCAGAGGGCCTTTTAAACAATAGGTAGTCTGTTAGCGTTGGTCAGTATAGTACAAATTCAATACGAACGTTTGTTTCTTGAAAATTTGATTACGGTTTAAATACAGTATTTACTTTTAATATTACTGATATGTCATTGAAAAGAAAACGTGTTGTATTATCATTAAAAGACAAATTAAAGTATTTGTTTCGATTATCTGAATTTTTCCCTTATCTGGATTACCTTCATCCCCAATTAGTCTGGATAATCAAGGTTCTACTGTATTGTTATTTATATTAAACCAAAACAGTTATGAATTTGAAATTTAACTTTACATCTCGGCTTTGAGAATGTTAATTAGAAATGACTTCTTAAATAACAGCAACATAATAAATTTTATTACATTTTGTTGAGCAATCATATAAGCAATATGTAACTTATTAATTTGTCATCTTAATTCAATTTCAATTAAATATTGCTACATAAGATAATAAACTCAACAGATAACTTTTATAAGCAATACAAAAACTTTTAATCACTAACATTTTGGCGACTTTTAATGACCTACCACCTTCAGGCAACATTGAAGAAATTGAACAATATACAAAAATCAAATGGTAGAGCATAACATAAATGTTTAGAATAGCAGAGTGCTGTACAACTTCAAATTAAAATTAAAACAAAAACCATTTAAAAATCAAAAATGAATAAATGTAGGAATAAAATTACAAAAATAAAAACATAATATAACAGTGAACAAATGTAAAATATACCAAAAACAGATAGAATGAATAAATTACATGGTAGAACATTTTATTTGTTACCTGAAGGTCATTAAATCACCAAAAACATTAGTGATTATAAGTTTGTGTTGCTTATAAAGGCTATTCATTGAGTTTGTCATCTTAATCCAATTTTTAGTTTAGAGGCTAATTATCAATATTGGAATTTTCCCCTCATTTGCCTAATTTATCTTCTGTTCTTTTCATCTGATAGGCAGTTATATATCAGTAATAAAGGAAAGAATTATGATGATAATTGACATATACAGTACAGTGTATAAACAACTGTTTATATACTGTACAGTACATATCGTATTGTTAACAATTTATATTTGTCATTTATTTGTTGAATATGTTTTAGTTGCCAAATTTCTTAAACAAAGAGGATCTATTGTTTATGGATTTGCAAAACATCCAAGAACAGTTGAAGAATTTGGAAGTTTTGATAAGTAAATTTTTAATGTTTGGTATTGTGTAATTATTTTTAATATATTATTGTATGAAAGATTTTTAAAAAAGTATTCAACTAAATATTTTTCAGCATTTTTACAGATATTTCAGAATTGTTGAAACAGTGTGATTATATTTGTAATGTGTTACCAAGTACATCAGAAACAAAAGGATTATTAAATGGAAATACTTTACAAAAATGTTTAAAGGTATTTTGAAAATTGAGCATTTATTTAAATACAGGGCGCCCCAAAACTCAGTTAACTGAGATATGTTAGTTGCCATGCTGGAAGCAACTGTGTCATAAATAAAAATAAGCATGTATTTTAAACTAATTTTAACTGTTCCTAAAATAAAATACTTTGTTACACCTGCCTAGTTATGGCACTAAACAGATACAGATGCTTGGGCTCAGGACAAAGAGGGCCCTAAAATGGAGAATCAAAAATGATCAATATTATATTTTTAAATTTTGTGGCCATGCAGGATGATTCCATAATGTTTTTTTTTGTTAAAGTTACAAGAACTAATCATTCCTATCATATTTGGTTTTTGTTTTAATATATTTTTTCCAACACAGAAGAAACCAAAAAATAAAATCCAGCACAGGGCATATGAAAAGCTAGTTACAGCACTGTATCTGTTAACTGATTTTTAGACTAACCTATATTCTAACACTATATACTTTTTTGTTTATTCATCTTATAGGCAAGAGAGCCTTTTTTCCACACCCATGTGTAGTCTGTCTATGTCAAGCCTCGTCCTTTACTAGCCAGCCATCTCTCTTGTGAGCCTGGTTGAACTCACAACACAGATGTCTGGCTAGTAGGATGAGGCTTGACATATGTGACAGACTACCTATGAAATTCTGGGTTTGCCCAGATTAAATTCCATGTCCACCAAAGCAGTAGGCTTATGTCTTAATTGCCTCAGTTGACTGGCCATCTGTATTGATTGAATTGATGTTCCATTAACCCGGCATGTTGGGACCAATGTAGTGCCGGATTATTGAATACGACAACTTATTGGATGATGGAATTTTTTTCCTGGTTTTTTTTCGATAACCTGGACACAATTTTACATATCTTCACATGTAAAACTGTACAAATCCACCTTTTATAATTGTTTACATGTCATTTCAATTTTTCCAGATTATTCCTACCAGAGGTTTCAAACAAGAACACACTAACTAGAATCTTATTTTGTGCTTTGTATACTTTTATCTTTATCTACTCTATATTCTATATCTATATTAATACTAAACCAAACAATTGCCATAATTAATCAGACTCTAAATTTGCTATTATTAATGATTTAAGTGATTTGGTATTCGAGGTAAAAGTTAGGTGCTATGTCTTATCTAAATTAATAATTATAATTTTTAATAATGTATTAAATAATTTAGAATAGTCTGGAAGAAACCACATATAGTTATATATCTAGTTTAAATATGCATGGAAGCAGAGTGTCCTGGTGGCCTGTTATGCCACCAGGTCAGAGGTCCTGGTGGCATAACTGGCAAGTACACTGCACAATAAGCAGAGGTTGTGGGTTAAAATCCCACTCTGTACTAGTTCTTTTTTTTTCCAGACAGTTCTAGATTATTTAATAAATTATAAAAAATTATAATTAGGCACCATCTCTTATCTAAATTAATAATGTCTATCTCTAATACCAGATTACTTAATATGTAATAATTAATAATCACAATTAATCGGGCTATAAATTTGCTATCATTTGGTTTGGTTTTTGTTTTGGTATAAAGGCCAGAGTTTTAAATTTTAAATTTAAATTAATTATTTTTAGTGTTAATTAACTGTTTACTTAGTTATGTGTAAATACAGAATATCCAGTGTACCAATACACTCCCCCCAAAGATGAGCTGGACATGCCAGGCTATCAGTTTGCTGGCATACTGGATGTCGTGTTAATGGAATTTCACTGTATATAATAAATACAACTGACCCAATAGTTATTTCAAATACCAAATGAACAGCCAAATTCTTTACTGGACTATAAGGCTAAATAATCACTAAGCAATTTGGCATGAAGCAGACTGCCAATTTGTTACTTAATTTATTTATAATTACAGTAGAGCGTCGATTTTCCGAAAGTCAATCATCCGAAAGGTTTCCAGTTGGCAAATTTAAATTTTCACCAGTGCTGTGGAGCTTCAATCTTTGGCTATGTCTTGGGCTACTCAAATATTTTACGTTTTTGATACTAAATTAACATCTGAAGTATAATTTTTTATTGTTTTTATATTTTTCAATATATTTATTTTGTTTGTACAAAATAAAAAAATAATTTTTAACGATACAATAGTCTTTGTTAGGCTTAACATCGACGAAAATTCAATGCAAAGCGACACGCAACAAAGAAAAATTTCAACATCAGATACGTTAAACTATTTTTTTGTACATAAATCGGTTATCCGAAATATCAGTTATACGAACAACCCCAGTCCCCAATTGATTCGGAAAATCGACGCTCTACTGTATTATATTTAACTTTTAGTGGCAACCTTGTGGCCTACTTTCTGCCAAATTGCTTAATAATTATTTAGCCTTATAGATTGATAAAGAATCCAGCTGTTCATTTGGCATATTTTAATATTTGAAAAGTTTTAAGATGATTCAGTAAAATGTTGAAAATGAAAGTTCATACTTGTTTTGATGATTAGTATACCAAAAGTTAGTTAAATATCTTTTGGCAAGCTAATCATCAAAACAAATATTAAATTTTTATGGGCTATCATTTTCAAATTGTTATTGAATCATAATAAAACTAAAAACAGGAGCTGGATGAATAAGTAAGGAATCACAATACCAAAATCCAGCAAAACCTAAAAGTGTTATTAAAGTATTCTTTCTTAATGTTTTCGACTGATGTTATCAGCCATCATCAGGTTTATAATGAAAATATCATCAAACATAAAATGGAATCTATAAATTTGATTAAAAAGAATGATTCTTCAATTGGGATTTCAATATTATTATTGTTTGTTAAGTACAGTATTTAAATATTCTATCTTATGTTCAATGATATTTTCAATATAAATCTGATAATAGCTGATTAAAGTTAGTTGAAAACGTTAGTTTTATCAGTGTTCTTTCCTTTTATTTATTTCTTTCTTTCTTGCTGGATTTTGGTGTTGTTGTGATTTTCTTACATAATAAAACTTTTTCAAATATTAAAATGTAGATGGCTAGTTGACTGATGTAAGACATTTTGAATAAAAGAGGTTGAATGTTTTTGTTTACACTACATTTTGTTTTTAAAAAATGGATTTCTAGTTTTTTAGTTCACATTCTGTCATTTTAATAAATTTACTTTAACAATATCATTCTTATCATTTTAACTGCTTCAACCTTATTTATAATAATTTTTTAGTATATAAGTATATTAATTTATATATAAGAAAAAACTATTTTAGAATTTTTTGATTTAATTACATGTTGTTTATGATATTTATATTGAAATATTCTTAATTTTATAGAAACCGGTTTTCATAAATATTGGAAGAGGTGATATTATTAAAGAAGCAGATTTAATTCATGCCTTGAAGTGAGATATGATTAATATTTTATTTTTACTTAAAATGTTTTCATATATCTGAAGTAAACATAGAAAATCAATTTTGGATAACATGATTAACAAATCAGTTACTCAAGTTTTCAAGAAGTCAGAAAATATTAACTTTTCATTTAATAAAATATATTTTCGGAATGTTTTCATTCCATCATAAGACCATTGTAATTTAATGAATTCAAATGATGAAAATGACAGTATACAAGTATCATCATCATCAAAGTGTATTACTTTATCTCATCCTTACATATTCAATGCTGACACATGATGTGCACAAATTTTTATTATTTTTTTTATTTTTTTGGATTCAGAGGGTCTCAAAACATTAAAATTTGCAAGAAACCTGGAAAGTCAATTATGATAAGATATAACACAACATAGGAAAGTATTGTAAACACCTAGGAAAGTAAAATGTATTTTATGAATTTATATTAATAAATTTTGTTTTGCTAACATTTCTTATCATAAATGTAAAAGAAAATCAAATAATAATAATGATTTTGGAGAATACAGTCAAGGAAAAGTATTTGAAATTTTGTAACACTTTTACAATAAAAATGAAATGATTTTAATATTTAGTTGAGGCTGTGATGACTAGTAAAATAAAATAAGTACCTGATGTAAAAAAGTTACCAAAAAAAATGTTTTGAGAATTTTACAGTAATTTTAGGATATTATTGTTAAACAATTAACATATTACATAAAATTCAATTGTTAAATTTTTCAAATGATAAGTAATTCTGTTCATTTAATTCTGTTCAATTCTGTTAAATTAAGTTATAAATTACATTTTTAGTGAAAAATGGATTTCAAGAGCAGTATTAGATGTATTTCAAACAGAGCCATTGCCATCAGATAATCCACTTTGGAAAACACCAGAAGTAAGATATTATTTTAAAACAAGATTAAATTACATAAAATGTACTTAATATATTAATTGCTTATATACACAGGTAATTATAACACCACATATTGGAGCTATAACACAATACCACCAAGTAAGTACAATTACTTTATTTAAGATATAATAATTTTTAAAATAATAACAATTTTATTCAAGCTGAATTGGCATAAAACCAAATTTGAAATATTTTTCATGAATACAATAAATTTATTATTTTATTATTTTTTTATTATTATTATTTATTTAGCACAAGGGAAAGCCCTGTATGTACGGGCTCTTATAACTGAAATTACAAACTGTAGTAAATAACACTACAAAAAAAAACAAATTAATACAACAATATAACGCGTGACAATTAGACTGAAAAGAAAAACTACAAGACAACATCAGGTTAATATCATCNAATTCTGTTAAATTAAGTTATAAATTACATTTTTAGTGAAAAATGGATTTCAAGAGCAGTATTAGATGTATTTCAAACAGAGCCATTGCCATCAGATAATCCACTTTGGAAAACACCAGAAGTAAGATATTATTTTAAAACAAGATTAAATTACATAAAATGTACTTAATATATTAATTGCTTATATACACAGGTAATTATAACACCACATATTGGAGCTATAACACAATACCACCAAGTAAGTACAATTACTTTATTTAAGATATAATAATTTTTAAAATAATAACAATTTTATTCAAGCGTTGGGCTAGGTAGAGGTTACTGCAGTCTACTAAAGCTGGGGAATTCATTAGCTGGGAGATTACAACTTCACAAATAAGACATGGGCCAAATTTTCAACTTGTTCTTTGGACAAAAGTTGTATCTTTTTACTAATTAAATTAATTTGCATAATGAATCTATTACAAAAACAAAACTGCTCTCTACTGTCAATTATTTAATGATCAAAGCAAGTAACTGAATAAAAGCAGCCATAAATTTCTGACTGTTTAGTTTATCCACTACATTTTATTTAAAGAGTATCTTTTAAAATTCTCAAATAATACAAGATTCATTCATTTACATAAAAATTTTAAAGTAATTTTTAACTATAGAATATCAATAAGAAATTAAAGACAAAATTTCAACATAATACACTGTAATAAAAAATTTAAAAAATATATAAAACAAATGAACATTAACTATTTGACATCATGCCCAAAACTGTGCTAATTAAACATACCTCAACAGACAAAAAAGTAACTTTGAACAAACATAAAATTTTAACTTTATTACAATTACAATAATGCTAATTTCATTTTTGATTAAACTTAACATATAAAAATAAAAATTACCAAATTACCAAATGCATTNCAAAATTAACAGTAGTCCATACATGAACTTAACATTCTTCTAATCATATTACATCTCACATATAATACTGCTTGTAATACAATAAATTTAAATAAAATATAGATTGTTTCAAAAGGCATTAACTATTTTGATGAAATTAAAGATATTTTAGAATAATTTTTATACTGTAATAATGATATATACAGGAAATATGAACTAGATATTGATGAAACACAGTTTGGATTTTGCAATGGGCTTGGTACATGAGAAGCACTCTTCTGCTTAAACGTATTAGTTCAAAGATGCAGAGATATGAATGCCAATGTTTACGCCCGCTTTATAGACTATCGTAAAGCTTTTGACTGTGTAAATCACCAAAAGATGATTGAGATCTTAACATCAATTGGCATTGACAAAGGCAGTCTGCGTGTCATCAGTGAACTGTACTGGCATCAAATAGCAAAGGTCAGACTTGAAAAAGAAACTTCTGAAACCATGTTAATTAAGAGAGGAGTATGTCAAGGTTGTGTGTTATCCTCCCTCTTCTTTAATATATACTCAGAGGCCATGTTCATGGAAGTGTTAGAAGACAGTAATTGTGGGATCAAGGTAAATGGCAAATTAATAAACAACATTAGATACAAAGATGACGCAGTGGTTATAGCAAGTAGTCCCGAAGAATTACAACAACTGATGGACCGTATTGTTGAGTATAGTGAACTGCATGGTCTCTTTATGAATTTTACCAAAACCAAACTTCTTGGGTTCTCAAAAACAAGAAAGTGCAAATCTTGTCATTCACGGGAACACTATCGAGCAAGTATCATCTCTCAAATACCTCGGCACAATAATATATGAACAATGTGATCAGCGTAAAGAAATAAGAGCAAGGATCGAACAAGCCAGAACATTGTTTATGAACATGAAAAAGTTTTTTGTTAGATCCGAATTGAGAGTGTCTGAGGATTCAAATGTTAAGGTGCTACATCTTCTCCATCCTGCTATATGGATATGAAAGTTGGACTCTGGACCCCAAACTGAGAAAATAATCAAAGCTTTTGAAATATATTTGTACAGACGAATACTTCAAATATCATGGGTGCAAAGGATTACTAATGTTGAAGTCCTGAACTGCATGAACAAGCAAAAAGAACTCCTGCTGACCATCAAAATAAGGAAAACACAGTACATAGGTCATATAATGAGAGGAGAGAAATATCAAATACTTAGACTAATATTAGAATGCAAAATACAACTGAAAAAGGTCTTGGAAGACCAAAGAATCAATGGTTGAAAGACATCACAAAATGGTTCAGATGTACATCTATGGAGATATTCCGAGCTGCTATATCGAGAACAACGTTAGCTATATGGATCGCCAACCTTCGACAGGAGATGGCGCATTAAGAAGAATAATGATATATGTGCTTCTAATGCAATTTTTATGCATTTAGAAAAGTTCAATTGCTGTAACGTTCCATTTTAAACTCATATCATTAATGATGAATATATAAGAATGGGTGCTTATGGTAACATGCAAGATAAAGTGCATGAAGTGCAAAATAATTAGAGAGAATTTTAAGAGGAAATTAATAAAATGATTGTGATGGATCAGTGAAAGGAGCTGCCAATGTCAAGCATTGGCAGCTCATTTGCCTGATTTAAAACGTTTTTACATTTTTTTGCATGGTTTCATGAAATCTGAAGTGTATTGTAGAACAATTATTAATTAACTGAATGTATTACTGCAAAAATTTGAAAAATAACACCTGAAATACTTTTAAAGTGTGTTCTATGAAACTGTTGATTGCTTTAGGAACTAAAGACCTTGATGGTTGTCATATGAAAACTGATAATTAAGTAGGTTAAATTCTGTAAGGCATTTAAATAAATATATACTTCATCTTATAGGGATTTTTTACTATATATTTTGAGAAATAATAAGAATAACTTTTGAAACATCTTGTATTGTTCTGATTTAAAAAATTAATACTTCAGTTTCACAAACAAAAGTGAATGATTATTTGATTATTATAATCTTTTAAGTATACAAGTATGTGATAAGTTTTTTAGTTGTTTCTATATACAGTAGTCCTGAAAACTCTGCACTCGGTAACCCGGCAGTCCGGATAACTCAGCGCAAGCTGTTATCCTCCCTTCTTTCTGCAAACGATGATGGTCAAGGTCTTATCCAGAACTGAAGGAAAATTAACCTATTAGATGTTGTTGGCTGGGTGGCAGACGCCTGGAACGAGTTAGTCATTAACACTAGTTTGTTCCTGGCGAAAACGCCTTGATCACAAGGGAAATGAGTTTGTTGAACGTGATGATGCGGAAAATGTAAACTTACTCAACATCCTGAATAGAGTTCCTGGATATGCAGAAGCTGATGAAAATGACGTCGAACAGTGGTACCAGAATGATGCCGAGCAAGACATTATATCCGATGCAGAAATTATTGCTGCTTCCACAGTTAATGAAAAATGATGTTGATGTTGAGGACTCCACCGTACAAGCTCCTAAAATATCACATAGTGAGGGACTAAAGGCTGTCTAAACCACCCTTCTGACGCACCTTGAACAACAAGGTGTGTCGGTAATGGACTTACTGTTCCTTCATCGGCTTTGTGATAAAGCAGCAAAATGCAGAGTGCATTGCAGAAGACAACAGGGCATTATGCATTTCTTTTAACAAAAGTAGCCAGTTTTTGCAAAGTCAGCTAGTTAATTTTCATTATAGACAGCTTTATGCCTCATAAAGTATTTTTCTGAGTTCTCTCTTATCAGGTAAATTACTGTACACTGTGTATTCATTAATTTTCATTTTCATGTAGTAAAGGCTCTATGCCTTCATAAAGTATGTACTTTTCTTTTGTTTAAGGGTATTTGAGCAGTTTATTCTGTTGTATTCTCAAGCAAACAATACATACAAGTACAGTACAGTATTTTCTGAGGAAACACTATTACTTATTCTTTTTTAACCCCGTTCCTGATAACTTGGCATTTTCACAAAATGGCCCGAAAACTCAGCCATTTCCACATTAGGCTGAGTTTTTGGGACTCTACCATATATAATTTTTAGAATTTGTCTTTCAAGTTTACTGTGTTTCTATAATTTAATAGACACTTTTGGGATTGAAGACTGTCCTCTTAAGATGCATCAATTTTTAGCAGATACTGTTTTTTTGTGAAAGTATGAGGAAAGAACAAATCAAAATTAGCCAAAAAAAATCACTGAAATTATGGTGCATATATTATTTTTACTCAATAATTAACATAATTTAGACTAATAGCATTAAGTGTCATTTTGTACTAAATTTAATAATTAGAAAATATGATTCTAGTTTTCTCTAAAAATATTTAAGGAAATAATTTAGAGTTTGGATTCCCATTCCAAGCTATATAGCAGGGGTGGCCAACCTTTTGCATACCATGCGCCAATTTTTTGATAGACGAGTTCAGATGCGCAGTGGCGTACCGTGGGTGTTAGCCGCCCGGGGCGGAGAAAAATTTCGGCCACCCCTTAATTAGGTATTTCAATTTATAAGACGAAAATTCAGTTATGCCACAGAACAAGCAATAAAAAATGCGGTTGTAGTGTAGTTACCCGTATAAAATAGTTCTATACGATATTAGTGGTGTACATGAACACGAATGTATCATGTATCGTACAGGCAAAATAAAATAAAAAAAAGCTCAACAGGTGTCGCAGGAACTACTCGGGAAAAGAAGTCCAATCCGATTCCCGGACTGTCCGGACGGTAATCGGATTGGACTTCTTTTCCCGCGTGGGACGTTATCACTGTCATTATCGTGGGACGTTAGCACTGTCATTTAGACACCTGTAAAGTGATCGAAAATAAACATGCATGTATATACACTGTAATTTACTATGTGGAGAACACTCATTTTATCTGTAAAGTTGATTGCAACGAATTGGGCAACAAATGAACTTGCCAAGACAGACTATAAAAAATTAATTTTCTATGTAATATTCTTAATTGCAAAGAAGCCAAATCTGGCAATGTTGCTCAGAACTGACTAAAGCGCCACTTGTAATCGTCCAATGCGCCAAGTTTGGCACATGCGCCACGGTTTGGCCACCCCTGCTATATAGCCTGGAATGGGAATCCAAACTCTAAATTATTCTAAGCCAGGCAAGTTAGTTTACCCTATCTGATATAGCAAATACATTATGTTCTCTAGATAAGTATTTTAATACATAATTCATTTGATTTTACTATTTCCTCCAAATTTCTCTAAGTTGCTTCATTCTTTCCTTCCATTATGCAAGGATAAATGCTGGTATCAATCTACCATGTTTTTACATGCAAATTGTCAGAGTACTATTTTAAAATGAAATTATGTAAACTTTATTCGACAAATTTAAGAACACAGAAAAATTCTATAAAACAATGAATGGTAACAAAGAATATTATCTTAAAAATGTCATGCTTTTCTTGAGAAATATTCAATCCAGGATATTGTCAGCTTATTAGAGATTTTGAAGAACGGAGAAATTTTGGTTTGTTCACCCTCAGAGGCCATATCCACTTAAAATAAAAAACAAAATCAATAGTGCCATTACTATGCCAAAACTGAACATTTTGTTTACTCAAGTACGGTGTGTCTGCTAAACTAATGTTTTACTGTGTGTAATATAAATGATCTACTTTGATATTAATTTTTTAACATTTTATTAATTACAAAATTCACATTTGACTGCCTACCATATATTCATTTTGTTAGCAACTGATAGATTTGAAAAATTATTACTTACAGGAGCCAACTATTTGAATCGTATGTACAATTGGCTGCGTTTCCTTATGCAGCGAGAGTGTAGTGAAAAATGACATCACAAGCAGCTATCGCTACAAGTCACTGCATCAGTTTAGAAATTCTTTCTGCTCAAGTGAAACATGGACACCATAATTCCTTTAATTCCAGTTACAGCCGAAAGTAGTGCTTTAATTAAAGAACTATAATATTTAAATAAAGAGATAACGAATTGAGCATTTATCTTTCCAAAAATGTGAACAGAGTAGAGAGAGAGAAGATATATAACTATATTTAAAATATAGTATTTTCTTATTCTTTAGATAACTTTCAGTCATTTTATAAAATTTAATCCTTCTTAATCTTTCCATAATATTTTTTTCAACAGTCACTTTAACTTTTTTATTTTTACAGCATAATATCATATTATACACACAAGTATCCATTTTGCTTTAAACATGTAGCGGACGTAAAAGCTGCTTTATCTTCGCTGCAGTGACCTCTTGCAGCAAACATTTAAAAACAGTTCACTACATTGCAACACTGCATAAAGAAACACTGCCATACTTAGAAACTGGAGGGCATTTTAGGAAGAATTTATCTTTTGAAATTGGGCAATAAGTTTGAAGGCAGTCAAGATTCTCAAAGTTTGTGCAACTTCAATTTTTGAAGTTGGCCAGTCAAATAATTTGCAGAAATAATTTTAAAACTATAATAATTTTCATGAAATAGAGAGTAATGATGTTAAATTTATATATTAAAATAAAGAATGAAGAGTAATTAGAATTAAACAAAGGCAAAATTAATATTACTTAAATAGCAACAATAAATAACTGTTGTTGTAATTTTTAAATTTATCAGCATAAGATTCTTGATTCTGATTCCATGTATACATTTCATCACCAATTTTTCAGTTGACAAATTGAATTCATCTGCAATTTTTAAAAAACATTCTGAAATAATCTAATTGACCATGTGTTAGAGTGGTTAATTCTTAAATCATTTAAGTTTTTAACACGAATAACAGAAACAAGAAATATATTAAATGTAATTAAAGGTGGTTTTCAATTTTTAAATTGAAGAACCATCTAGATCAGGGATGGCCAAAACGTGGCGCATGCACCAAACTTGGCGCATTGGACGATTACAAGTGGCGCTTCAGTCAGTTCTGAGCAACATTGCCAGATTTGGCTTCTTTGCAATTAAGAATATTACATAGAAAATTAATTTTTTATAGTCTGTCTTGGCAAGTTCATTTGTTGCACAATTCGTTGCAATCAACTTTACAGATAAAATGAGTGTTCTCCACATAGTAAATTACAGTGTATGCATGCATGTTTATTTTCGATCACTTTACAGGTGTCTAAATGACAGTGCTAACGTCCCACGATAATGACAGTGATAACGTCCCACGCGGGAAAAGAAGTCCAATCCGATTACCGTCCGGACAGTCCGGGAATCGGATTGGACTTCTTTTCCCGAGTAGTTCCTGCGACACCTGTTGAGCTTTTTTTTATTTTATTTTGCCTGTACGATACACGATACATTCGTGTTCATGTACACCACTAATATCGTATAGAACTATTTTATACGGGTAACTACACTACAACCGCATTTTTTTATTGCTTGTTCTGTGGCATAACTGAATTTTCGTCTTATAAATTGAAATACCTAATTAAGGGGTGGCCGAAATTTTTTTCCGCCCCGGGCGGCTAACACCCACGGTACGCCACTGCGCATCTGAACTCATCTATCAAAAAATTGGCGCATGGTATGCAAAAGGTTGGCCACCCCTGATCTAGATATTAATTTTAAGCAAATTATAATCAGTTAATTTAAATTAAGCATTACTGAAACTGGACATTACTGAAATGATTTATTTCTTCACATTAATATTTTAAGTTAAATATTCCAATTAAGAAAGTATTTTTTTTTTATTTTTCAGTTCTATTTTTATGAATTTTTAAAAAAATACTTTTAGGTTGCTGAATGTTTTAAAGAAAATTATAAAAGATTCATTTCTGGAAGAGAACTGCTATATACTGTTGACTGGAATAAAGGCTACTAGAATTAGGTAAATTGATTTTCAAAATATTTTAATATTCTTTCATTTCTGAAATCAAAAAATATAGCTAAATAACTTAATTGGTTCTATATCTTTCACAGGAAATGAAGATTTATTGTATCATATGAAATTGATAAAAATTTGATATTTTTTTAAATAAAATAATTATTTTACTCAGGAAATTAAAAAATTAATATAAAAAGAAACTCTAACTCCTGAAATGAGAATTTGTTTTTATTTACTTAATGCAAAATCAGATGAATCAAGATTAATTTGACATATAATCTTTGTTATAGCATTTTATTGTTCTTAAATATATCATAATTAAACTACTGTTATTCAAAGCATCTTTGTGATTTATATATATAAAAGCAGAAATTATAAAATTTTGGGAGGCATTTCCAAGTGCTCTAAGAAAATAACTAATTCAAAAAATCCCCACACTGAACAGATTACATTCATTTTAAAAATAATCTGAAATAAATATACAGCAAAAATTTTAAAAATGTCTTAAATTGCTTTTATGATATTTTGCCTGAAAACTAATAACCATGAATCAGTTACATTGACATAAATTTAAATAATATAGTAGATATTCAATCATTATGAAAACTAAAACAAATGTTTACTGATTTTTTTTTAAATTTATTGTTAATTTCTTCATAGAATAATACTACTAGTCATTCGAGTGGAATGTTATAAAACAGCACACAATTTCAGTGCATTGATATATTAAAACTGGAAATTTAAGGTGGTGGTTTTTTCTTCACAGAAAAAAATTTTTTTAAAGAATATGAAAAATGAAGAGTTTTTTACAGCTGTTTTAACTGAATAAATGTTTGTTTCACAATTTTGTAGTTTTTTCAAAAATATGCATAGAATTTTGAAATGTGAACAGAAATAGTTTTATTTAATTAAATTTAATGTTGAAGCTTTTAAGCAAATTATAATCAGTTAATTTAAATAAAATATTACTGAAACTGGACATTACTGAAATTATTTATTTCTTCACATTAATATTTTAAGTTAANCATGCATGTTTATTTTCGATCACTTTACAGGTGTCTAAATGACAGTGCTAACGTCCCACGATAATGACAGTGATAACGTCCCACGCGGGAAAAGAAGTCCAATCCGATTACCGTCCGGACAGTCCGGGAATCGGATTGGACTTCTTTTCCCGAGTAGTTCCTGCGACACCTGTTGAGCTTTTTTTTATTTTATTTTGCCTGTACGATACATGATACATTCGTGTTCATGTACACCACTAATATCGTATAGAACTATTTTATACGGGTAACTACACTACAACCGCATTTTTTATTGCTTGTTCTGTGGCATAACTGAATTTTCGTCTTATAAATTGAAATACCTAATTAAGGGGTGGCCGAAATTTTTTTCCGCCCCGGGCGGCTAACACCCACGGTACGCCACTGCGCATCTGAACTCATCTATCAAAAAATTGGCGCATGGTATGCAAAAGGTTGGCCACCCCTGATCTAGATATTAATTTTAAGCAAATTATAATCAGTTAATTTAAATTAAGCATTACTGAAACTGGACATTACTGAAATGATTTATTTCTTCACATTAATATTTTAAGTTAAATATTCCAATTAAGAAAAGTATTTTTTTTATATTTTTCAGTTCTATGTTATGATAAATTGCTTCACTTTTATAATTTGTTTTTAACTTATGGTTCAGAGAAAAATTACTCTTCTTTCTCATAGAACCTCAGTTTACAGTTTATAACATTGAATCTGTTTAGAAATACAATTTAATGGTAATAACACACTAACTTGTAAGATTAAAAAAAAAGATTTGCAAGTCATCATAGAAAATTTTAGATTCTTACTTTGACTCCCTGCTCTATTAGTACAGTATATCATAATTAAAATGAGATATCAATTAAATATTGTAACATATTTCTACTTATCTTTGAACTTCACTTTTAACACTTATTACTTTTTGAAATAATTATATTGAAATAATACATTTTAGTGTTAAATATTTTAATTAACTTTAAACTGAAGAATAATAGTGTCAGGATATGCAAACATATCAATGAGAATTTTTCATCTTTTTCAAATATCTATATTGTGTTCTGTGTAAATTTGAAAGCAATTAAGCAAATTATTTGCACAAGAACGATGTTAAGATGTTGCATTTAATGCATGGTATTTGAATGAATAAATTTATAAACTTATTTACAATTAATGATACTGAATAATCTTGCTTTTAGTCCTTAATGAAATTTTATTTAAAGTCAACATTAATTATATAAATATATACTAAACTACACCACAAAACACCCGGATGTGTTAAATAACATACTCGGAGAACCTAAATCCGGTGTGACGAAAAAAAAAAAAAAGATAAAGTTCACCACAAATGTTTTCGAACTGCTGCAAGTTGTTCTTCAGGTGTAAAACGGAATTTCTGGTGGATCAGAGCGAACGGTTTAAGAAATTTGAGAAACATTCGGAGGTGTTATATGAGACGCGCATGCGGATTCGTATGGATCACATATGACGCTTAAAGTCCGGAGTCCATCAACGCCTGCCAGGCCAGAGACAGAACCAACTCATCTTTATAATTGATGCAGTTGTCATTGAGGATCGATTTATAAATGTGAATGGCCTCTCGTCACTTAAGGTGTTCGGCATGTGACGTAGTACGGACGAGCTTCGCCTGGTGGAAGGCCACCACAATGTCCGGATGTGGCGAGGGCGGTAGTATTTATCTTATGATTTATGTCCTCTATATGCTCCTGTACTCTGACCTCCAAGGAGCGTTTGGTGGATCCGATGAAAACGAGGTCCCTAAACAAATCTTGTCCCTAATGAGGATAAGATTTGATAGGGAGTCTGTTCTGGTTGGGGGGTCTTTCCCTTTGCGGAGGATGTCAAAGATGATTGGACATCATCTGACATGATCTGAATACGGCGTTTCTTGGCGATCTCGGTATATAGCATTTTTAGGTACGGATTGAACGTGATAGGGACCTGTTGTACCAAGTGGGGACGGTTGTCACACGGCAGGTAAGTCGTGACGGCGCGGAATCAAATCAAACTCGGAATCAAATCCGGACGGGTCGAAAAATCCCCAGGAATTTTTTTTGGGGGTGGTCTGTTTGGATATGTTGGGCCCTGTCCCTCACCACCCAGTCTTCCCTTGTGGGCCTGGCCGAACTCATAATGGGCTTGCTTTAAGAGGCCCTCTTAGTGCCTACAGGGCGGAACGAGTTAAAAAAAAATTCTAGGGATACGAAACTCAGCTCAACTGTGTAAATTTTTCTGTTTCAGCTTCACACAGAAGCAGTTTAAAACACCACATTTGTTTTTAACATAATTTAGAAAACCCATGATCTGGGAGAAGACATGCATAACCGACAAAAACGGTAAGAAACGTTTAAAACAACCATGTTTGCCACCAAGCGGCCTACCAACTTCAGCAACCGTTTAAAAAACGGCACATGTTCGATTGCAGGTGCGTGTTAAATAAAAATCCTCGTAGAGAACAATGTAAATTGACAGCGATCGAAAACACGATGGATACGTGGCGCACGACCAGCCTTACAACAGGTAAGCCCATGACGAACCTCGAATATCTCTGCCCATTGATCAAATTTCTGGCTTCGTCACATCGGCCTTGCCGAGTCGTACATATTTGCAAAAAGTCGTGTTTAGTCGTGCGGTTGCTTTAAACTTCGATCACAAACAAAACACTTCATGACTTATGCAAAATTTCTCTCAAAAATTCTATATAGACTTAATAGAAGAATCACTCGCAAGACGTTTAATATTTTTAAGTGTCTTCATATAATGAGAAAGAACCTCAAAATTAGTCAACTCTTCCATGTTGCTTTGTTTTGTTTCCCGAATGTGTAAAAAAAACAGATTATCAAAATACTATAGTATGTTTTTTGTCTAGTCTTGGCATAAATGCTTGTGAGCACTATGTTGGACTCTTTATTCTTAGACACAAGATGAACTTGTGTCTAGGAATATTCCACCGTCACTAGACGAACTTGTGTCTAGTGACGGTGGAATAAAGAGGCTAACATAGTGCTCTCAAATGTGACCATAGGGTCGGCACCTCTTCGGCGCCCTGTCAGGATGACACCACCGAGTCTCTAGGGGACTCGGAAATCGCGACTTTATGTCACGAGATTCGCGAGCGGTAGCGTGTGAGCGCTTGGATTCGGAGTAGAGGTGAGGAGAGAGACGAGGAAGTGACTCACTCGGACTCCATATGTTCTAACAAAAAATCAATTTTAATAATAAACAAAGAAAATACAGATATCGGCATATTAGCGGACTTAATTATACTATTCCGTTCGAGAGAGAGAGTTTTTACAACTGAATCGCGGTTGATAAATACCTTTCTTTTTCCTAGGTCGCAGATCTGTAGTATGATGACACTCTTGACTCCTCTGAAATGGTCTTTCCACTAGTTCTTGTCCGTTAATTGGATCTCGGAGGTGTGGAAGCACGGAAGTGGGGTGAGATTCTTAAGGAGACACGGTGTTA
>NW_019384856.1:262071-282389 GCF_000671375.1 Centruroides sculpturatus
GAAATGTCTCCTCTCCGTTCAACGCGGAACAGAGAATGCTGTCGACATCCGCTATTCCCGAAGGCGATCCCGTGAAGGAAGAACCCCTTCCGCAATCGATGGAAGAGAGTTCCTCTCCCCGCTCAAAGGGGGAAAAGACCCTCTCTTCATCGATTGCGGAAGGAGAACGCCCTTCACACTTCTTCATCTTCTTGGGCCGCAGCCAACGCCAAAACCGCCAGCTCTTCATTCTGTAAAGAAACAAAAAAATATATATATATTAATGGGATGCGGATATACTTAACGCAGAAAAAGCTCAAGATTATACTCACGTCAGATCGGAATTCGTGTAACTCGCGTTAGATCCTACCGGAAATTGCTAGAAGGTTCCAACTGCATTTGCAGTAGCGACGACCGACCCGGAACGAATAAACTCTCTTGCGTGTAATTTGTATTTATTTGTACGACAGAAAAGTAAAGACAAGACAGAAAAGTAGCCATGCGAAAAGGCACTCGTACTCGATCTCGAGCCCAAGTCGTAACGAGTGTTTCGTTCTAGAGCAATTTACCGTAACGTGCGTCACCTAACCGCAACGATGGCATTTAAGAGAGTTTCGTGCGAAGAAATTCCGTACGAGAGTCGACGAAAACACAAGACGTGCCCGCAGCCGGGACACGAACGTTTAAGTGGCACAAAGCATTTGCAAAGGGTTACGTAAGTGTGGAAGATGGACTGCTGTCGGAAAAGACCGCGTTGTGGAAAGAGACAAACAGCTTAAGGAAAAGAATTCTTTGTGTCCAGCCTGTATAGATAACTGTTAAGTGTATTAGATTGTGTTTTAAGTCGCACAGCTGCAGATAATTTAATTCTCGCAAAGTAAGCCATTGAAAAGCGTTGTAACTAATACGTAGATTCAATGGAGAAGTCGGAGGTAAAAGGGCGAAATTTTTGACGTCTCGGATGTGTCGAAGGAACGTGTCATGCTTCAGAATGCGGTATCTGTGTATCCTTCGGTCCATCCGGTTTCGAGTGTATATTTTAGTTAAAATTACGATACGCAATTCGTATTTAGAGTTAGTATTAAATAAGTTTTAATCGAATTTCTGTAAATAAGATATTTGCAAATAATCCTTATTCTTTAACCGTGTTTATAAAATATAATCTAAATTAATTAATTACGAAAATAAACCAATGAACAAATACTTAATCCTTTGCCTCCGTCGTTTTCGGCGCTTCGGTCGCTTTCCAATGTGGCGGCTCGTTTAAAAGTCAAAAGAGGTGCGTTTCGGATGGTAATTCAAACGAAAAACACAAGCGACGGCAGATTTAAACGCAAATATGTAAAGTCCGAGTCGGCCGATGTCGTCTCCGAAAGTTGGACTAAACGAAACGAAAATAAAATCTTACTGCTAGCTAAATTCTAATTAAAGTCTTACTTGGTGTAATGTCGGCGTCCACAAGTCTTCTTAAAACCACGTAAAAAAGGCAAAAAAAAACACTGAAAAAAGTAAAAAAAACACAGCAGAAACAAGAGCAAAGAGCGCACACGTCCGTCCGGCAAGCGAAAAACGTGCAAAGTGACGCAAAATCGTGTTGCAACAATACGCGTTTCCATAGAAACGGCAATTGTTGCGAGATTAGAAAGCTCGCAACGAATTCGAATGCGGTTGACGTCACTAGATTCTTTTTGAATTTTAAGGCTAAATATCTGCATTTTTCACGTTTCTATCCCCAGAGTGACGACGGATTGGGGTCGAGAGACTCCCTACCACCCTCCGCCTTCGGTTTCCATTCTCCACTAGGGGTTAGAAGCGAGATTTTCTATAATCGAACGTCATCTTTACCTCGCCACCCCCAAAACTAGAAGAAATCCTCCCTCTCGTTCGTCCGGTATTTTCCGACGAAGTTTCCGATTGACCGACAGCGCAATTTTTACTGAATTTCGTAATATTTCGTTTATCCGACGCCATTTTAAAAGCGCTTACCTGAGGTCATCGATTATATTAAATATGCGTAGTTTATAGTTCAGTTACGTAAACGTTAATTAGTGTTATTAAATAAGCAAATTTTATGAATTCACCTGACCGATAGAAAATATCGTATATGTATTTTACACGAAACAATGAAATATAGATCTTTCTATATTCAAACTGAGAAAAAGATCGCTCGTTTCAAGAAATGTAATTGTTTTTATTTTTAAAAATTTATCAATAGCAACGAGATGCGTAACTTTCTCGGCTGTTGTGAGAAAGTTATAATGTTTTCAAATTATAAATTTGCCATTTATAATTTGAAAACATAAGTTATATTAATCATTTTGAAGGTTAAGGTTACCGCGTCAATAGAAAAGAGAAGAAATGGTGATTTTTATAAAGAAAACAAAAAATTTGTATTTTGTCTATTGTTCATCTCTTATTTTGATGTCCAATTGACGGTGTCTCATATTTGTCGCTTGCTCTCGCTTACAGTTGACATGTATCTTTGCCTCCACCATACCTGAACAATTGCAACCTTTCTCAAATCTCTCTTCGGTGGCATTTATAGCATAAAAGCTTTTTTTAAATATATATATATTATTTAATTTGATGCCCGAATCGTATTTTTACACTTAACCGTTTACACAAACTAAGTCGAAAGAGCCTAAACCCTCTTTTAGTTAATATACAGATTAGTAGAAGAGAAAAGATAAAGCTTCTACTCTACCAAAAACTCTTAAAAATGTATCTTAAAAGAAAAAAAAAACCATGAAAAAACGCATGACGTAGACCTACCGATAATTTGCGGTAAAAAATAAAATAACTAAAATTTCAAAAGATGTTTATAAAATTATTACATTTTAGTAATTTTTAAAATAAACTTGATGTAAAAAATTAATCGTTAATAAAAATAAATAAATAAAATACGTGATTTAAAAAAAAAACTATACTTACGACAGTGGCGCCTCCTAATGTAATTCTTGGAAGAGAGATGGGAGGATTAAAACTATTTTATTTAAACGTCAATAGTTATGTTTGTTTACAGTTAAAATGATTAATTCAGAATAATTGTAATCATTATATATAAACATAAACATTCTGCTTTGATTATTTATATTCAGGTAATTATAAATATGAGTGTTATTCATTTGTTGAATTATTTATCATATGTTTTGAATGTAACAAGTTTGTTGTATAAAAAAAAAAATAAACCAAGATGATTCTTTTGATGCATAAAATTAAAAAATCTTTTATGCCTTATTGTCAAATTGTAAATATTATATTAATGTTAATGACATTTCATAACAAAAAATAGAGATGAAAATCAAATGATTTAATTAATATTTTCCTTTTTTATAATTTTTTGCAATAATTTAAATATTAATTAATAAGTAAGAGTACAATTATTTTCTATATAATTAAGATTTTAAAAATAGGTTATAAATCTTAATAATAAATCTAGACATAACTTGTAGATTATAGTTGGTTACATAAAAGTACTGTATTAATAGCTGATAAGGTTGTGAAATTAAAAATGTCAATTTATGTACTCTGCCCTGTAAAAATTTATAGGGCTATTCTTTTTAAATGTCGTCATAGGTTTGGCTAAGTCTGGTGTGTGACAAATGGCTTGTGGATGATAGCCAAGTAGTTAAGGTGTCCGTCTACTACTCTTGGGATCTAGAAACAAATCCGGATGGGTCAAAGAATCCTGGGAATTTTTTGGGGGCTGGTCCATCCTGGATGCGTTGGGCCTTGTCTCTCGTTGTCTAGTTGCCCATTGTGGGTTGGTTGAACCTGTAATGGGCATGATTAAAAATCTTTCTTACTGCTTACGGGGCAGAAAGAGTAGAAACAATCTGTGGGTTATATGCTTGTTTCTTTGTTAAGTTATGGCAACGCAACACTTGATCACCCAAGTGTTGCATTGCCATACCTTCTGGGCAGGGCAGGATTAACCCACTTTGGGGCCCTAGACATTTTCTTCTTACTGGGCCCCCTCCCTCTCCCACAAGAAATAGAGCACACAAAAAATATAAAACAATAAATAAAACAAAACTAAATAATGTGAAAAACTAAAACAAATCTTAAATTTTTATTAATAAAAAATATTTAATATACAACAATATATTTTAGTTTTTCTAGAAAAGTTTGCACAGTTTGTTTATAAATTTAAAAAAATTGAAATTTATTGTATTAAATGTCTAACAAAAATAGTTATACAATAACAATATTACAATTAATATTTTAAGCTAATATTGTTATTGTATAACAATACTACCTTAAAATATTGGCAGCTTGGCCACTGGTGGGCACGGGCTATATGTTGCTTGTTACATATTTCAGTTTGGTACATTGTCTGATTTTGCTAAGATATTTATATTAATAAGCCTACCCAAATATTCATAAATTCTCTAGCATTATTTTAATTTAAATCCATATAATGTATTTGAGTCTAATACAGTTTTGTATTTTTGGGTTTGCTCATAAATATTTGTTCAAGATTTATATGAATATATTCTAACTGTTGCCTGTTTTAAAACAGTAACTTATTGCAGTCCAAGACAACATTTAGGTTGTGCATTCCTGAGCTAGATGATAAGAAATGGGGCTTAAGATATTTGGGTTAATCCATTCTTGAAAATTTCTGTTCTGATCTTAAATCCACATCTTCCATTTCAGGCTCAAGTGCACCACAGAGTACAGGTTTCACAACCTGTACTCTGTGGTGCACTTGAGATTTAATCTTGGGGGATTGAGTTGAACGGCAAAAAAACTTATTAATGTGAACTCGATAAAAATTTTCACCTTATGTAACCTCTAATTCATAAGTAATATAGAAATAGAACATACAGCAAAATATAATATATATATATATATATATATATTTTGCTGTATGTTCTATTTCTGTATGTAATTTTCCAAAAATATTTTCCTAATTGAAATTCATTTTATATATATAATGAATTTCAATTAGGAAAATATTTTTGGAAAATTTACCAGTGTTTCTTTCTTTTCCTTTAACTTCGGGGGTGCCAGAGCTTCTTGATTCACCACCCTAGGTGTGCCACTCTCTGTACTATTTAAACCATCTAATCATTTAATAACCATCATATGCTGATAGTTTTATTTAAGAATAGTTTTGTGGTCTTTGTAATTTGAAAAACACTATCATCTGTAAAGACAAAATTGTATGATCAGTTTTGTTTGACTGAATTACTAAAAGATGAAATCAGTTACTATAAGCTTAATGTTACATGCTGTCAATAAGGGTATTTATGAGGAGGAGCTTTTCTTGCTTTTAGACAATTTGGGTTATATGAAAGCTATGAAATGTGAACTTATATGGACCAAATGAAATGAGAAAGAAGGGAACAACTGTGACTGAATGACATAACATAAAACAGCAAATTTCTGTATTTAATTCTAGTGAAGATAAGCTAATATCTTCACTAAATACAGAAATAGGATTGATGAATAGTTGGTATTCAGATAGGTATAAAAAATTTATTAATTAACGTTCACTTATTCTTGAATTTTGCTGTAACAGGTACAAGATATTTATATGCAAGATCCAATGCATTAATTATAAGTTCTGTTGTGGAAGTATAAAATATAAAATTTCAGATATAGCATAAGGCAACGAGAAATTATTTATTGTGACATTGTCACAATGCTGGGCTGCAATTTTTAATTATATTTTTAGTTTATTTAATTTAAAATATATGGTCTCCATCTCAAATTAGTAGTGGCTTGCCCCTGTACATCATATTTTTCCTTTAACAATGGAGTTGTTCTGGTCATCTATCTAACTCCTTTTGGCAGAAATAATTTTGACTTGAAATAACATGACTTCTGGTTTGCATAGGAAGTTCTTACATAGTTAATTCAGGTCTCCTGCCCCTGCAAAGGTTTTCCTACCTGGCCTTGTCTTTCATCTATATCACTCCATTCTCAAGATTAAGGAAAGATGGATGGATGGATAGATGGACAGATGACAGTAAGAATTTATAGGTTTAAACAATTTTTTTAAATTGCAGCCCAATAATTGCCAGATGTTTGGAAGAATGAGGTAGGAATTAGACATGAGTCATATATATAGGGATTGATCCATTGTTTCCAGGGTGAAGTGACAATTAGCTTGTTAAATTCATCACTGCTACAATCACTACTGAAGGTCTTTTAACAACACACACAGTGCAGTGCTGCAGTTATAAAGTGGTGGATCTTGATGCAGCTGTTGAAATATTTTGTGAATTATTTAATTTGAAACATTTTAAAAGTAATTCATTTTTGCAATGCAATGCTTTGTTTGGGAGGTAAAATTAATGATTTAAATTTAGTGAATGCAGCTTCTTAAGTAGATAATAAAACATTTTAAATATGCAAGTTCTGTCAAATTTGATTTTATTTTAATAATGAGTATTTTAAAAGAAATATTAGTAGAAACAGAACATTGATTTATGCTGATCAAAACCTTGTAACTTCACTGTCACATTGTATAAGAATTTAACTTTGCACATATTCACTATGCAAGTAATCATCTTGTTGCAGTGAAAAAAGCAACTGAAACAAGTGTAGAAGATTTAACCTTTAACCAGTAAGACCACTGCAAGGATCACTGCATTCAATGCTACAAGAAAATGAGTTTGACAATGCTCTCAACAGCATTAGCAGTGCTTAGTTTAACAACACTCAAAAGACAAAGGACTTGGTAATACAGTAGCATTAATACATTAAGCAAGATTATTTAAAGAATACTTGTGGCAAGAGTATTGAACCAGAGAATTATGATTATGATTGTTATAATAGTACAGATGAAATAGTATAATAATTTTTTCTCTACCATAATAGCTGAATAGTTAGCAAATTCACCAAAAGTGCCTGCAAAAAATGTAATAATATTGTCAAGACTTATGTTGATCCTTGGATCCCAGTATTTCACAAACGTCCTTACGTTCATCTCCTTGAACACCATAAACAATAAAAAAAAAAAACAAAATTTTGCTTTTAGAACACAGTCCTTCACTTCTCACTCAACCACTTCACTAGGCTCACAGAGTTCCCTGCACTCCTTCTCCTGGGATGAACAGGTCTGCTCCCATGTCCCTAGAGGACAGTTTGGGAGCAGACCTGGTATTCTGGTCACCATCTCTGGTCTCTTGTCTCTCACAAGTCGGTTGCTGATTGGCTAGTCATTTGGATTAGCCAATCAGCGACCAGCTTGTGAGAGACGAGAGATGGTGACCAGAATACAGCCTCTGTTTGTCCCTGTTTAACTGTTCATCCAAACAGTTCAACTGAGGAAACAATAATTAATTCTAAAGGCATAAGACACTGTGTTTTCTTGATTTTTAGATGTACCATGAATTTTGGAATCAAATTTGCAATTTTTTTTATGGAGAAAAAATTTTTAAATAATCAATTTTATTAAGTGAGAACAAAATAAGTTAAGTAATACAAATATAATGAAACAAATAATGTACAGAAGTTCTGTTGTCACACACAAAAACTTTTCTTTTAACGCTGTATCATAATGTTGTCTTAAAGGCATTTTAAATGCTAGGAAAGAATTTAAATTAAGCACTTGTTACCGGCAAAATTTATTTGAACTAATGTGACTACTGAATAGTTTAGACAAAAATGTTTATCATAAGTATAACGTATCCTATCATCTGTTCACAATGATTCTGATTGTTGTTTTGGATTGCAAATATAAGATGCATCTCTATTTCTGACAAACAAGAAAAAATGTACATCTTTATTCATTTTGTATATTAAATGTAGATATTGCTAAATGAGGAAAATACTGTAATTTAAGTTTAGATATTGATGTATGAGGAAAATATTTAAATTTAGAATTTACTGTATGAGGAAAATATAATAAATTTAATACATTCAACAATATCTAAATAAATTTAATTTAATTCATTGAGTTTCTTATTTATTGAAATGATGTTTGAATGCTGTGTATAAAAGTATTTATTTTTTGCAAGTATTAAAGTTATTTTTTCTTAATTTATTTTTATATAAGAATATTGTAGAGACTGTAAGGAAGAATATTGAAATTTTCTCAGTATTAAAAAAGTTATAATATAATGGTTTTATTCAAATAATTGCCCTTGAATAGTGATCATATCTTGTCTTTAAAGTTTGAAATAATAACTGCTCTCAAATAGTATATGTGGTTACTATAAATCTTCAAATAGTAGTCATATCTACCTTATGAGGATATCTGAAAACTTAGGAAAACAATGTAAAATAGTAAATACTGTACTACTGTAGGTAGATGCCATGTTTATTTATTTAACAAACAAACTTTAATAGAAAATGAAATATGTAAAATGTACAATGATAATGTAGGTATATTTTAAAAATTATTTTGTTATTACTGGAATTTAGAAAGTAGTTTGGCAAAGTTTCAAGACCTAAATGGAGTGTCTCAGCCTTGGAAGGTAAAAATCTGGTCCCAATAGTGAAAGCTTTGGAAAAATTTAAAATAATAAAATTACAGTAGACCCTCCTATAATGTGTAGATACGTTCCACGTTATAAGAATTTCACGTTGTAGGAATCCTTAAATACATGAGCCAATTACAGCCCGACACGTGTGAAGTTTACGGACTACGGCTGTTTGAAAGGTTTTCTTCCATAAAATTAATCAATTCTAGACTAATTTGACTAGACATTTCCAAAACATGTATAATTTTTTGGGAATAATCTGTATAAACTATGCTATAAACAAAAAATTGTAGGATTACTTACCAAGTGTGCACCGTTCGACGTCACCATTGCTTGAGCTTGTTTTCGTTGCGGAGCAGCACACCAAACGGCAGCCACGATTTCTGATAAGTTATTTTTCTGCGAAAAATTCGTTGAACTTTGGAGACATCATTAATATAAATAATTTTAATGGCCGTTGAATAAGAAGTGTTTCTTTCACAAGAAATGTATAAAATTAGTGCTGTATTAGACTTACGGTACCTAATTTACATACTGTACAGACGATAATAAACTCAACTTACTAGCCTAAAATCTCCGTAGCGTGTTGCCAGGCGGCAGAAAGCATATATATAATTATAATAAAGTTACAATAAATTAAGTTAATATATAATTATATATACAGTACCTAATTTATATATAATTAATATATAATTATATGTACAGTACCCAATTTATATATAATACTGTACAGACGATAGTAAACTCAATTTACTCGCCTAAACTCTCCGTAGCGTGGCGCTGGACAGCGGAAAGTAGTTCTGCTGCTTGTCCACTATTGGTCCAGATTTGACCAATCCTGTTGTGACAGGAGTCGGCGACAACGTTTTATGAGTTCCTTTTAGCGTCCTTATATGAATACTGTCGCAATTTTTTCGCCACGTTATAGGAATCTCCGTTATAGGAACCCACGTTATAGGGGGATCTACTGTATTAATATATTTAAAATTATTTATGTCACACATTGGAGCAGTGCTAAAATTATTCTGGCAACAGTGATCTAGATATTAGTTCTAGGGCATGCTGAGGGTGTGAGAATAAAACTTTTTTTTTTTTTTTTTTTTTGTTCCAGCAACCTTAGCTCCTGTTGACAAAAGTTTTTCACAAAATGGCTTGATTATGCCCTCTTGGTGTGCTAGGATTACAGCTTCATTATTAGAATTATTAGTTACTAAAATTATATTAAAAATATATATAATTTGATAAAACTTCAATAAAATCTTGGTTATCTTTTTTTCTTTTCTGGCTCTTCATTCAAGGTGAAATGTTAAAAAAAATAAACTGGTGCTAAAAAAAGACTAAAACCATTACTGTTTGTTGTTTTCTTTATTTTTCTTCTATATGCATTTTGATCTTCCGATCTTCATCAGTACATTCATAGGACTATAAACAAATAAATATCTCAAAAAAAGGAGAACAAAATTTACATAATATTTTTTAAAAAACTTACAACTGTCGTTTTACAATATATTATTTCCATGATAATCACTTTGTTTCTGCAACATGTACAATCATACACCACTCTGGTGACACATTTATACCTGTATTTAAACTTAATAAATTTACATTTTTGTTTTTTAATTTTTTTACAATAGAAAATGTTTCCTTATTTTTCTATTTTTACTATATTATTTTTATTTTAATATCATTTGAAATTATACATTTACATTTTTGTTGACGTTTTATCCAAGGTGACCGATGGTGTTGTAGTCTTAGTGCTGTTAAATGTTGTTTCACTCTAATCTTAAGTTGTCTACCTGTTTCTCCTATATAATTTTCTTTATTATTATTACAATTACATTTTAATTCATACACTACACCTGCTGAATTAATTTTTCTTCTTCATTTTGTTTGTTCTTTTTTCTATCTGTAAAATTGTAATAAATTTAAGTTGATTATAAATTTTAATTTGTTGGTTAATATGGGTACTAGTTTATGTCCTACTTGTTAAAATTTTTCTTATTTTTCAAATAGTCCTTTAATGTATGGAAATTTATAAAATTTGTCTTTAACCAATTTTTTATTTTTTACATAATAATATTTTATTTTTTCATATTTATCCTGCCATTTTTAAGGATAATTTTTTAAAATAGATTTAATAGAATTATTGGGTTTATAAAGTGTAATAAAGGCCCATACTGTTCTTTGGTCAGTACTTTTCTTATAGAATCGTTTTAATTCTATATTTCATGATGTGTTTTAGGTATGCTTGTAAAGCAAATGCATTGTAATGCTAATAACATTTTAAATTTGAAGCTTATTGTGTTATTTGTAATACAGTAATGTTGTTTTAATAATTTTTATAACTGTGTTATATCAAGTTTCTTGAATTTAGTTTTGGTTTTAGATATGAAACATCTTGATAGTAATAGAAGTTTTGGTGACGTCTTGGTCTCCCTAGAGGATGTCTGTCTTGTCTTGTTTTACAAAATAGTGTTTTATTAACAAGACTGATAGAAATAATACTTATAAAGAATTTATAAGTATTATTTCTATCAGTTGCCATATCATGTATAATTTGCTCTAAAATCAGTCATAAATAAATATATGAACACACTATTAATAATGGACATGAAACAGTTATGTGGAAAGTAAATAATATCCATCCTTGAATAGTAACCACAGAGGAAATAAGCTGTTTAAAATAGTAGCTGTGGTTATTCAGATAAAACTGATGATCGAAAATTTGATAATTTATATTGTAATATGATGCTTAACTTTTAATAAACTGATAGAGATCAGATGGATTACAAAGGCAATTATAAAGAAACCAGCAAAATATTTGGTAGAATCCTGTTTTAATGGATCACAGATCAATAGATTTCTTGGAATAATGGATTTTTTTCCCCAGGTCCCACCAAATTAATATAATTTTACCTGCTTTCAGCACATCTGTAACTCAGAATAACAGATTTTTTTCTAGTTCCATTTATTGTAAACTTTGCATTTTTTTCAATGTTTAGTTAATATTTGGATGTTTTGGAGAATTTGTAGAGTTTGATGATGAACTTGTTACATCTGAGATATGTACTGTACAATTATTACATGAAGAGAGTCAGTAAGCTATGATTGAAGAGGAGACACCTAGTGAACATTCTGACATTGGCCCAAGTGTAGTGCTGAAATTTAGCAAGGCCATCAAGTCTTTCCAAGTCATGAAGACCTTCCTGATGAGTTTCAGCACAAATGAACAGGCTGTACTGTACATGACATTGCTAATATCAAGAGATTGTGTTCATTAGGAGGAAAGTGGCATTAAAGCGAACCAGATGGATGAGTTTTTAACAAATTGTGACGTGCTAATGAGCATTCATACATTGCCTCTTTTTGTGCTTACAATATATACATTTTTCATCAGTTTGTACACAGTAACAGCAGAAGATCTTGTAACATATGTGTTTCTATAGAATAAAGGATAGATATCTCAAGAGACAATAATTTCAAGTAAAGATGTTTGTTATATGTAGAGAGTTAAAAAACAAAGTTTTTCGAATAACAGATATTTTCCTGTCTGTACAGGGAAATTCATTGTTTGCGATATAATGCATTCTCAGAATAATGGATTATTTTCAGCAGCCCGAGTAATCCATTAAAATGAGATGCTACTGTAATTAACAAATTTTCATTAAAAAAATAATAATGATGGAAAAATTGTTAAATTAGCCTATTAATTAAATTAATTAATGATGAATGATTAATCAGTATTATATAATAGTCTAATCATATGATTAATCATTAGCTAATTGTTGCCAGGTATTTTTTAAATGTTATAAAATTTCAATTTACTTTTTAAATTTTTGTACACTTTTTTTAGTTATTATGTTTTATTATTAATTAATAATAGTTTTGTTTAATATCTGCAATTAAATATCATCTGTTCTCATAAAGGTTTGGCCATCTAACAAAAATGATTGAGTTTGGTAATTGTAGTTTTAAATAAATCAGTTTTATTTATGCTAAAGCCATTACCATTATTCAAAAACAAGAATGTTTTTGCTACAATAAGATTGTAACAAACATTATGTGTACTTAATGAACTATCAACACACCTGTTGCTGAGAAATGTTTATTAAACAAAACACTAGCATATTCTATTCTATTCTAGCCTATTCTATTAGGTTGAAAATACCTAATAGAATATGCCATCTTCAGGTGTAACTGAATTTGAACATATTTTAAAAATTTAACATTTTAATTTTAAGTTATTTTTATATTAATTTGTACAATAATATATGTTAAATAACACACAAATACATGCACACAAAAATATAAAGTTTATATTTTGTGATGAAGTGATCCTGATTTTATTGCAAAAAACAAGAATTTCAGAAAAGTTGTGAAGTTTTGTTTGTTGCTTTTTTTCTATTAATTTGTACAATAATATATGTTAAATAACACACAAATACATGCACACAAAAATATAAAGTTTATATTTTGTGATGAAGTGATCCTGATTTTATTGCAAAAAACAAGAATTTCAGAAAAGTTGTGAAGTTTTGTTTGTTGCTTTTTTCTTTCCTTAAACAAATGTCTTTAGCAGAAGCTTGCATCCAAAATGCCTCGTTTTGCTTTTGCACTCCTTTCAAAATCTGGATCATTCACTACAATTTGATCAACGATTTCGGTTATCGTTATCAAACTTTTACTAAGGAAATCTGTAGAGAAATTTTTTGGGTTCTTTGTTTTCAGAATCTCTATTTTCCAGTTCTACATGAATTCCTTGTTCTGTCAGTTCTTGAAGGTTGTTGTTGGTAAGACTCTTACTAGAAACCTGTGGTAACTCCTCAATATCCTGCTCGTCTACATCTCCTACTCCTGCTGTATCGATTAGGTTGACTTTGGTCAACCTTATGATACAGCGATAGGGTCATCTTGTTAAGAATTCTTGGATACCTTTGGCCATAACTTCTTCCACACTTTGTTCATGCATTTATCAGGTAATTCTCGCCAAGTGAAGCTGATATTGCCCATGGCATCCATGATGTTATATTTTTCCAAAATTGCATTAAACAAACAAACATTTAAAGAAAGTACACCTTTTTGTCACCTTTTCCTGATTGGTTCATGTTCGTAAATAATCATATTATATATGAATCAATAAAATGCCATGATAATTTAAATTAACATAAATTTTGAGCTTTGTTTTTTAGGCTTCAAGCAGACCGTGTTACATTGAATCAGCGTTAAATGAGGCAGTGTTAAGTGGGGTCTTACTGTATTTTAATTTTTCTTTTAAGTAGAATTTCCATGCAGAAGCTAGTCCATCTGCATCCCTAGCATTAATACGACCATCCTTTAATTTACTTTTATAGATTTCAATTTTTTCTTCATGCATTGCTAATGATGGGGAACACATGGCCTTGAGTTAAATCGCTTCATTCAAAAGCCTATTTAAAAAAATTTAATTTTGTATTCTATGTTTTATTTATAATTTTTTAAGATAGAGCAAGACTTTTCATAATGGGAGGTCCTAAATTGTGGCTTGATTAGTTTTTGTAAACTTAGAACTACTATAAATGTTGTCATTTGTTTCTATCATTTATCAAATAATTGTAACATGATTTGCTGTAAAATTACTCCTTTTTTTCTATTTTTAATTAATTAATATTTTAAGAAATTACCCTGTTGAATTATTTATTTATTTTTCTTAATTAAAACAATATTTATAACCAATTTATTATAATTTAATTTTTGCTTTGTACATGTAGATTAGATTATAGTTTAAAAAATTATTGTTAATACAGTGAAACCTGTATATGACCTTAATCCGTTCCTAATGTTTGGACTTATACAGAATAGGACGTATACCAAACCAACCTTTCCCATAAGAAGTAATGTAAAAATGATTAATCCGTTCTCATGAAAAAAAATGGCTGGCTTTAAACACCTCACTTTCCTGACTAGTTCCTGCTTGATTTTTCATGAGATCAGCATATATCTTTTTAGCTTTCTCGCAAATAATTGCTTCCGATACAATGTCGCCAGCACACTGTTTTTCAGTTATCCAAAGCAAAAGCAATTTCTCAACATGATCTAATGTCTTCGATCTCTGTTTAGAAATTGATTTAACTCCTTTTGCAACGTTAGCAGATTTAATAATGTCTTTATTTTTCGCGATTGTCGATATCGTTGTTCTCGGAATACGATATGCAACAGTTAAATCTGGACCACGCATACTACCTTCACATTCCTCAACAATCTCTTTTTTCAGTTCCATTGTGATTCTAGTCATTTTTTTAGTTTTCTATTGCTTTTCACTTACCTTTTTGCAATTCATGATTAATAAAAATAATAAAATTTTATTTACAAATTAAAATCAGAAGAAATTTAACAAAGTTATAAACTGTGGCACCATGAATGTCTAGCCTGGTCTAGTATACCGATAGTGCTACTTGTTCATAGATGGCGTGTATAATTGAATTAAGTTGTATACCGAACAAAAGTCGTATACTGAGCAAAATTTATTTCATCCAAACAGGACGTATTCCGAATTGGACGTATTCTAAAGCAGATGTATACCGTAATTCCAACAAAAGCACTGTATTATTTAGTTTAAATATTAATTCAATAAAATCTTTAACATTTACCAGTGCTTTTGTTGGAATTTGGCCAGTGATATGGACATCAGAGAATTTATTTTCATTATTCATTAGAACATTGCCAACTTAAAAGTTACAATGTCCCTTATAAAAAATATTTTACCTCTAAAAGATCCTTATTTGGGGATTTTTAGGGGTAAAACATCTGAAGTCTATAAAGTCTCCTTTCCAATGTATGTATTTAGGACATTAAGATTGGCATTAGCATGGAGCTAGTCATCCCATATACTTAATTTGGGTTATGAATTGATTGCTTGTTATGCTTTCTTCAATGTGCCTGTATGGCACTCTAGAAAGGACTCCTTTTCTTAATCTCATTTTAAAATTAGTAGTAAAAATTGTAACAATTGGTATTATAATTAATTACTGTTTTTACAACTAGAACTTTCAATAATTAAACTTTAATATCAAGATAAAAATTTTGATTTGTACTTTAGGAAATATTCTGTTACTAAATCTAAAGATTATCTATAACTAAACTATCCTTAAGACTCTCTTCTTGTATTCCTTAGTTGGCATTGATAATTTTTAGTGTAGTAAACAATGATCAGAAAATAGTTGCTGTTCATTACAATATTGAATATCGTAAGATAATAGCATTGCCAGTTTTTACTGAGTAGTAAACGGTATTTAACTTCTGATTACTGTTTTCAGTTTCTCAGTTTTCTTTATGAATAGGATATTTGTTTTAAAATATTGATAACAAACTATGTATTATCAGTTTTTAAAACAAATTAACCTCAAAATTCATAATTTTTGTCAAAAGGATCAAAATTATATTTAATTGAATAAAATAACACCAGTAATCCAGAAAAAATGAAAAATTTTAATAAACAAACAGATGTTTTCAACAGTCATCATCAGGTTGTAGTATCAAATATTGAACATAAAACATTACATAAGATTTGAAAATGATGGAACTTGTTAACATTGTGTGTATGCAGCCAGATCATATTTTAAATTGTAAAGATTAATTTAATATATTCGAAGTTTTGGAATTTGCTATTTTAAAAGATTTTTCATGTTTTGAATCCCAAATTTTTATGCAAAAGATATGAAGTGTAAAAATCTCTGAAAATGGAAAAGTATTCCAAACATACTTTACTAACAAAAGTAGTTTTTATTTGTTAAAGTATAATTTCCACCTTTTATGATATGCTGTCTTTATTATTTTTATTTTTAAGTTATATTAAAACAATCAATTATTGATTTAGCAAAGTTATTTACTATATATATATGTGTGTCTGTGTGTGTATGTGTGTATGTATGTATGCAGCCTATGTATGTAATAAAATATGAGAAAAATAAATTTCTAATTCATTCATTTTAAATTTTAACTTTAGATTAGCTACTAGAATGTACTCTGAATGGGTCTCTCTTCCGGCTACTGCGCAAGCAGAAGAGAAAAGATGGAGTGTGTTACATAAGCTTCCAGGAACTACTGGCAGAGATGTTGTCATTGCTGTAGTTAAACCATTAGCTTTAAATCTTGGAATCAGCACACCAAACTGTGAACCAAGTAATTTAAATTCTGATAAAGAAGTTCAGTGGTGTATGGAAGTATGTACCAGTATTTTAATATATTTCAATAATTACTAAAATAAATCATAATTTCATTTCTCTAGTTCTACTTAAATTATATTGTTTGCCCCAGGAATAAATTATAGGTGATCAACATGTGTTATTAGTTGGCTGAAAATTTACTTATGAACCTCTTGGTTTACAGTTAATGATTATAATACTGATATTATAACCAAAATCACACTATTCTGTAGTCTAGTTATAAAAAAAATTTTTTAAATTAGTTGAAGTTGTTTTGACACTAGGCTGAGAAAATATTTAACTGGTCAAATAACCAGCTTGAGGAGAACACTTAAATAATACATTTTATTGCTTAAAAACAAAAATAATTTTTAAAGAATATATATTAACTACATCTTAATATAATTTTATTTTTATAATGTAATTATTTTTATTTTTTTACTATTTGTCTGTTTTTATTCTTTTAAATTTCTTTTTTAACTTGTTTTATTATGAACTATATGGAACAAATTTTATTTCATTATTTCCTGTTTTATCATATACTGTGTATCAATTTTTTTGACTTGAGCAACTATTCAAGATTAACAGAAGTTTATTTTTTTGAGCATATAATTTGAGTATGTTAAAAAATGACTAATATATATTAATCATTTCTGAATTTATATGATTTTATACAACTATCATTAAACTATTAACATCTTAATATAGTTTAAAACCAGTTGTTTTTTTTTAAAAACGAAAATTGAGATAATAATTTACTAATTATTGAACAGAGATGCAGCACATATTTTCATGATTCAGAGAATCCACATCATGCTTCTGTTGAAATGGTTTTGGTATTCTGACAATAAGCTTGGAAAAGCCTGAAAGTACTAGAGTTTAAGGAAAATTTTTCATTTTGATCTCCAAAGAAAGCAGTGGATTACATATGTTAAGAATATAAAATGAAATTGGTTAGTCAAAGAAAAACATTTTTTTATTACTTTAAATAGCTTGTATATTCCAAGCTATTTAAAAGTAAAATTTGCTTTACTTAGAAAATAAGTAAAGCAAGAATAAATTTTTTTTAACAGCTTTTTGAAAATAAAGAAATCTCAAAACTACCAAATAAATGTATTTCTTTGACTTCTAAATAAGTCTGTTGTTCAATAATTAGTGTTCACTAGGTGGCTCCTCCTCAAGCATATCAGCCTACTGACTCTCTTTATAAAATTCTTCAATTATACATATCCCAAATTAACAAGTGCATCATCAAAATCTACAGATTCCCAGAAAAACTGAATTATTAACTAAAAACTGAAAATATGCCAAGTTTACAATAGATGAAGATAGAAAAAAAATCTATTATTCTGAATTATGGGTCTGATGAAAGGAGGTAAAATTACATTGATTTGGTGGGACTTGGAAAAAAAGCCTTTATTCTGAGAAATTGTAGTTCTGTGATTCATTAAAATGAGATTCTACTGTAGTTCAATAAATTGTCAGACTCATGTGGATGGAGAAATAAAAACTATTAAATTTTTTACTAATAAAATGTATTATTATGTACATTTATTTTTCAACCTATGAGCCATTTTGCTCCACACTTTTTCCAATGGCATACAAAATCTTCAAATGCCTTTTTGAAAAATGTTGGAAAACAAGTTTTGAAAAATTTGGTCAGTTCTCCTTCAGTACTATTCAGAACTAGTGAGTGAGGTCTGCAAACTGTATTAAAAATCAAAAGGCATTTTCCTTTTCTTTATTCACAATAGTGCTCCTTTCAAATCAGCCACATCATAAAAATGACAGTTGAACAATGAGATTTCAAGAGCTCCCATGCTCCCAAACAGCTCTGATCTTGCTCTTAGTGACTTTCCTCTGAAGAGCTGGAGAAAGTGTATAGAGCAAAATGGCTCTTACATTGAACACTAAATGTATACAATAATGCCATTTATTAGTAAAAAGTTTAATAGTTTTCCATTTCTCCATCCATGTGACCCAAATATGTATGTTAGATGCAATCTTGTTAAACTAACAGTTTTTATTTTCATATCCATTTGTATTATTTGAAATTTGTACCTTTTTTTCTTTGCACTGATGGAAATGAAAATCAGAATAGTATAAGATGCTGTTTAATTTGTAATTTTTATAAGTATACTAGTTGATTGCCTATCATATATGATAGAATATATAAAATACAATTGCAAAGTCATACTTGTAAAGTTTACTTAGCTATTTCATTATGTTTACAAAGAAAACATAGTCATTTTGTTTGTATTTTTTATTTTTTGCCCTGAGAGTGCTAAGAGGTCTTTTTTATCAAGCCCACAATGGGGCAACCAGGTGATGGAGAATGAAGCTCAAATACCTGGGATGACCACTAGGACTGTTGAGAGCTTATGTAGTACCTAAGGTAGACAGGCCTCGTTTTTTTTAACAAATGAAATATGTAGAATGTTTCTTTGTTAATAAAATGCAGTCTTAAAGATTTTAGTTTTTGTTAGTAAAATAACATTAATTTATTTTGGTATAAACCATTATGGGCTCTTAAATGTTCTTTGGGTCCAGGGAAATATTTGCAGCTCTCTCCTCTCAATGACACTGGACCACCCCAAAAAATTCCTAGGGTTTCAACTCATCCATTTCCATTCATTAAAGGTTTTTTTTATGCATAACATAATGTAGGAAAGTAAAATTTATTTAAAATGATATAAAATAAAATCTAGGCCTAGTTAGATATATATTAAACAAAGTAAAAATGAAATAAATTGAAGAATATAGGCTTATATTAAGTAAGATTGAAAAACTTGCCACCACCAATTTTGATAAATTCCAAGTTGAAATAACCTTTGCAAATAGAAATTTTGGTTAAATTTTGTCATTCTGTACTTTCTAAGCTCCCTAAGAATTGTCACCAACTGTTAGTGTTTGTATAACATTAAAGAAAATGATATTGAAAAATTAAAAAACTTTAAAAAACAATAAAATATAAAAAGTAGCAAAATTTAATTAATAATGATGCTAAAATAGATGTATTAACAGATGATGTAAATTGTGTTGATGGCACTTCAATCTGAAAAGTTCATTATGCAATCTGTAATATAATATATGGAAAAAACTTGCAAGTTAAGTGACATTAATTAAAATTATCTAACAAAGATCAGTGATGCATATTTAATTAACTAATTGATTGTTGCTAATATGAGAAAATGAGAATTTTAGCGCTAAAAATTACATTAAACTGTAAGTTCAGAAACAAGTGTACTGTACATAATTTCAGAGAACTTTCTTTAAATATGTTGTCTGTCTCTGAATATAATAAATTTCATTGCATTTATTTATTGATTGTAAAACCAAATACAATACATGAATGAAAGATCAGCATTTACAGTTGGAAGGAAGTAATATTAATCTTTATAATATTTATAATTTATATATACAGTAATACCCCGAACTTACACGATAGGTGGGACCGAGCGATAACCGCGTAAGTCGAATTCGCGTAAGTCGGGGTATAATTTCTCAATGTGTGTAATATCCAAGTCGGATGTATGTAAGCTAATAAATGTTCTCGTTAATCTTATCTCGTCTTTTGATTCGTTTACGGTTACAAGAAATCACCACATAGTCCCCGTAGATATAACAAACACAGAAATAAATAACACAAAATAAATTGTAGCTATGTGTCGATTCTGCGCGACACGTCTGAACATGTAAGCTGAACAATAGTGTGGGGGGA
>NW_019384856.1:283405-302934 GCF_000671375.1 Centruroides sculpturatus
CGGTCGTTCGCACGCCTCTTCTTACGGTAGCGTTGAATATTTACGGCCTCAACTATGACGTCACTCCCCCTGTGGTGATTGTGCATCTCCTGTACGTAGCGCGCTTACTCTAAATCTTTTTTCCCCAACTTTAGCAAGTATCCTATCTGCACACCTCCCCTCTTTACCAAAAGTATGTAGTTTTTCTCCCTGGTGTCGTATACCTATCATCGACGAAGACGTCACGGGTAGGACGACACCTGGGTAAACATTGGCAGCATTTAAACTTCTTCTAACCGACGCTCCACAGTGTACCCGAGGAAGGCCTATTAAGGAGGCCGAAAACGTTTGTACTCCAGTTAATAAGGCTAGAAATTAGTGAGAAAGGTTTTGTGCTGTTAGTCTTAGAAATAGTTCTAGCTACATATGCATAGTAGTATACATTAAAGATCTAGATTCATCTTCCAACTTCATATTACAATTAAAAATTAATAAATGCTAATAAGTTAAGAAATCCTGTCATTTTGAACTAATTTAAAGTTTGTTTCAGAAAATGTTTTATCTGCAATAAAAATGGTAGGACTCCTTGACTCATTAGCATTTGTGATTATTTGGTACATTAAAGATTATAATGAATAAGAAAAACAGCTGTCTGATGGTGTTAGAAAGATATTTAATAACATATAATTAAAATATAATTATAATTTTTTTAAAATGTATTATAAAAAATTTTAAATGTTTTATAAATTTTTTTATAGGTTATATGTTATGGCTTAAGTTTACCTCTCTCAGAACATGAAGCAATAAGAGACTGTGTACATGTATATTGTGAATGGATAATGGCTTTAACTAAACCAAAGGCATGTGTTCCAAAACCTGTATGTGAGGATCCAAATAATTACGCTAGAAGAATGATCCAACATCTATACAATCTGTTTTTGCCTCGTACTGATAGTGGTAATATTGCAATCTATTTTAATTATAATCAAAATTAATTATATTAAACATTAATGCATCTTATTCATAATCAGGTGGCGATGTGATAAGCCGACAAGCAATGCTATGCCACAGAGTATTGAGAACAATTAAAACAGTAGCCCAGGATTCCAATATAATGGAAAGAGAGACTTGGGATGCTTTGTTATTGTTTTTGTTAGCTGTAAATGACACTTTACTTGCTCCACCATCTTTACCAGGTAAAATGATAAGTTGAATGATTATAGTTATAATTATTATTGTATAAAAATAGATCTGTACAATGTGTTAATTTATTTTATGGAGTTTTTCGTTAAAATATTTAATAATTATCTGAATAGCCAGTTGGTAGAGTTATAAGGCTTATTAAACTGCAATGGAGCCAAGTAATTGAAATTACATAGAAAAAAAGACTTTTATTGGTGGAATGTTATATATTGTTTTTACAACTATTGTACAACATATCTATATTCATATTGTTGTGGTTGAGGAGGGTCCATTGAGGACTAAAATGCATTCCATCAATAAAAGTCTTTTTTCAATGTGATTTTGATTACTTGGCTCCATTACAGTTTAATAAGCCTTATATCTCTACCAACTGGCTATTGAGATAATTATTAAATTAATGTTTAAAGGCAAGAAGCTTACAATTACTTAACTAAGTACTTTTTATTATTTCAGTTTTCAAATATAAGGTGTGTTTCAAATTTATACGGACACAAAAAAATTAAAGTGAAACCCAAATTTGCTGCATTAAGTGACAAATGTTTTATTAAAAATAACATGGATTTACTTGTTTCCACACTGCAAAATAAGAATTTTAATCAAACATTAACATTTTGTCACTGAAAATAATATTTTTGAAAATTCTGTACAAAAAACTGTTACATATTTATCCGGACAGGCACTCATTTCATGACTTAAATAGAATATTGTTTTGTTTCAAGCATTGAAATATGCAAATCAGCTTACATATCTAATTGTAATACAAATTCTTTATGTTGTTCAACGTTCTAAAATGGGTAGAACAAAGAATTTATCTGATTATGAAAAAGGGCAGATTGATGCCTCTAAATCACAAGGCAAGTCAATAAAAGAAATTGCAGCATATATAAATCATCCAAAATCAACTGTTGGTGATTATTTATCAAAAAGACGTGAACCATTGAAAGCCTTGCCATTGAAAGACACATCTTGTCTCTAAAATTAATGCATGTGGATGTGAAGAGCTTTAAAAATCGCAATTGCCTCTAACCATTTGAGGTGTTCCGAGTGTGGGGTGGTGAGGATAATTCGTGCTCTGGTGAATTTGAAGCTTGCAGCACATCCACATGCATTAATTTTAAAGACAAGATGTGTCTTTCAATGGCAAGGCAGACTATACTTGACACCGACAGTTAACATTCAATCTTACTTACAGAAACACAGAAATGCATGTGCATAAGTTCTCGTTATTCAAACTCATCCTTGTACACATTTATTTTGAGTTCCAGCTTAATATTAAAGCCATTTTTTTCGACAACGATCATTATGTTCGAACATATTTAAACATATCATGAGAATGCATATGCAGAAGAGCTTCTCATATGAAATTTCCATCGCTCCATTCAAATATGTTTGAATTTCATATTCGTATTCATTTTAGAAGATCTGGCTAGTTTACAATTAAAAGATACCTGAAGAAGAACCCAGAAGGGGTTAAGAAAACGTTCGATTTTACAAGATTTAATCGTAATAAACACTGGTTAAAGGTTGAAGTGAGTCTAATTTTAGATATAGAAGTATAATATGTTTTTATTTAAGATATAAAAGTAATTAATATCATTTATTTTTTAAATTATTACTTTACAGTTCATTACAATTTTTAAAGTGTCATATTACAGCACTTTTTTTACTTTTTCTGTCCTTGATGCACCAAGTAGGTCTTTTTTCTATATTTATTATGATGGGTTTGACCAGATAGTGAGAAATGATCTGATGTATCCAGAATGGGCCACCCCTAAAATTCTTGGGGTTTTTCAAAATGTTTGGATTTGTTATAGGGTTCTCAGAGCAGTAGGCTAACATCTTAATTGCTTGGCCATCTGGCTGTCCACATTACAGCACTATGCTGGACAACTTGGTAATTTATTTATTTACCTGTAAGGCCTAGAACACAATAGTAATTTTAGCTAAGCAACACTTTAGTCAACAAAATGGAACACATTTATTTGAATGTAAATACTTAAGCTTACAGCATTTAATTATAGCAGCTAGAAAATTACATGCTGTATTTTTTTCAGGCAACGAAACTGTTGATTTTCAGAAGAGAACAAAAGAAATTCAGTTGAAATAGCACACTAATGATTGTTTAGTTGCTGACTCACTAATAAGTGTAGCAACTAAACAATCACTGGTGTGCTGATTTGACAGCTGAATAGCTGAGCAGTTAAGGTGTCAGGCTAAGCTCTGGGAGACCAAGAAACAAATTTAGGCAAGTTGAAAAACCCCTCAGGAATTTTTTGGGGTAGTCCATCTCTCTCTATTCAGCCATCCCATTGTGGATCTGGCCAAACTTGACAAAAATGAACTTGATAAAAAGGCCCTCTTAGTGCCCACAGGACAGTTAAAAAGAAAAAAGTGTGCTAATTTTTGCACTTCATTAAAATTTAAAAATTACCAATAAAAATTATGATTTGAAAATTTATTGTTTTATCAATAATAAAAAAGAGGTGTAATTTTTCACTGTAAAGTTAAACTTTTCCATAATATTGACAGAAGTCAAAGCTGGAGTGTCACATACGTAAAGAAATTGCCAATTTTAAAATTCACATAAATAATAATACATTGGGAAAGTTGATCATATTAAGATATTGTGAAAAAGTTTTTAAGACATATTAATGTGTTTGATTTCAATAGAACAATATATGTGAATAATGGCATACACATTTATTCACTTTCAGAAAACCTGATATGATTGGAAAAATGGATAAAAGTTCTAAAATTTCCATTAAAAATTACAAAAAAAAAATGATGTAATTTACAAACATTTATCAATAAATTTGTCTGTAGACTTGTATTATTATAAATATATAATTCATGCCAGTTATATAATATTTTAATTTGTTTATTTCAGATGATATCGGTAGTCAGTTATGTGAAAGAATATTGGGTGTCTTATTTGAAGTTTGGTTATTAGCTTGTCGTCGATGTTTTCCAACTCCTCCATTATGGAAAACATTTCGAGAATTATGTTGTAGTTGGCACCATCGTATTCCTTTAATAGATCAGTGGAATAGAGTAAATTTGGTACTTACTGTACATGTTTTGAACTTTATGTATGGTATAAATTTTTCAGAAGTCAAAATACGTAAGTAAATAGTTTGGTAATTATTTTTGATAAACACTCGTTTTGTTTTAGAGATAACTATTTTAATTTTTTTTTGTTTTATTTATCAGCCAAAGAGGATAAAATTTTGATCCCTTCAGATATGACAAATGAATGTGTTGCTCAAGCATGGTTTAGATTTTTGCATACTTTAGGAAATCCTGTAGACCTGTGTCGACCCGAAGTAATTAGTAAAATGCCTAAATTTCACTGTTACAATAATAAAATTTTGATGGATAATTCTTATCATCCATGTCTTAATAATTTACCTCATATATTTTTAAAAGCAATGAAAGGCATTGCAACATTGGTTGATGCATTTTTAGGTAAGTTTTCGTTGTTTTGAAACTAGAGAGAGATTCAATTTAATATTAAATTATATGCAAGCATGAATATAACTTTATAGAAATAAATATAAACTTTGTCATTTAAAGAAAAATAATGGATGTAAATTTTGGAATTTGAATTGTTTTAAATAGTGATATTTTCATTTGATGATTCTTCTCTTATTTGAAATTTTATTAATTACGGTATTTATAATACAGCAGAAAAAAAAGGATTTGATTTGTTGATTATTTTTCTGTTTAAAAATATTTTACGAATTTTAATTTGTTTTGTACTTAGTAATCTTTCTTTATTTGGTATTTTATTTTATTAATCCCTTCATATAATTAAAATTTAAATCATAAAAATTAGTTCACACTTGCAATTAAGAATTGGAGTATTTCTGTTCTTGAAAAAAAAAAAAAAAAAGTCATTTGTCTAAAAGAGTTTACATTGCTATGTGATGCATTATTTTTTTTAAGAAAAAGTTTGTAATTTACTACATAATGTTTATTAAGAAAATATAATAAGCATTAAATGTATCAATTTTAAATTGAATTATATTTAGGAATGGCTCAAGTACATTATAATGAAGCTGATGACAGCTGTCAAAATCAAAAAGTTCAAACCAGTACAACACAAACTAATACATCTGCAACTCCCCCTCATAACAGAAGAAGTCTTACAAAAAGTTTAGTTGCTGCATCTGCTAAAGGTTATTTTATTTAAAATAATTTTGCAATGAAATTTTAATAGAAAATGAAAGAAAACTTTTAGAAAACTATTGGGTATATTTTAGCTGGTGTGCAGCGAAGCGGATTAATTGCTGGTTTGACAGGTTCTAAAGGAAGTTCTGCTAATATATCAACTTCTCATCAAGATGCACAACCTCCATCAGTCAGTCAATCACCTATTGCTACTCCCACTGCCCCACTTCCTCCACCACTTCGTCCTTTACCGTCACCTTCAAGACCGAAATGCAACTCTATTCTTCATCTTTTTGGTGCTTGGCTCTTTGAAGCATCTCTTATTGGTACTGAATTAGCATCATGTTGTTCTGATTCTGATCGTAAGTTTTGTAGAGAATTTATGTGAAAAATTTATATTAATTAAATACAGTAGAGTGTCGATTATCCAAATCAATTGGGGACTGGGGTTGTTCGGAAAATCGATATTTCGGATAACCGATTATGTACGAAAAAATATATTAATTTATCCTATGTTGAAATTTTTCTTCGTTGCGTATCGCTTTGTGTTGAATTTTCGTCGATGTTAAGCCTAACGAAGACTATTGTATTGTTAAAAATTATTTTTTATTTTGTACAAACAAAATAAATATATTGAAAAATATAAAAAACAATAAAAAATTATACTTCAGAAGTTAATTTAGTATCAAAAACATAAAATATTTGAGTACCCCAAGACATAGCCAAAGATTGCAGCGCCACAGCACTGGTGAAAATTTAAATTTGCCAACTGGAATTCTTTCGGATAATTGACATTTCGGATAATTGACGCTCTACTGTAGTGTTATGTCAAATATACTCTATTTATTGTTAATATTTTAAAATTTAGATAAATAAAGAAAAATTATATAAATTTATTTTTGATTGAAATGCACTAAACTTGCATCTAAATAAAGGGAACTTCTTGTTAAGGAAGCCGAAAATAAAAATTTATTATGTACATTTTCAGCCTACTGTTTAACCAGTTTCAACTAATTTTGTCCAGCAACAAGCTTCATCATTAGCTGAAGCTGGCCAAACAGTAGGTTGGAACCATTTGTAATAAATTCTTATTTTTGTTTTAACAAAAACTTTGCATTTTCTTTTATTTATTTAAATTTATATTTAATTAAGAATATAATTAAGAAGTCAGAAATTTGTAATGGTGACTACATAATGTACTGCACACTCAAAACTGAGTCCAAAGAAGTGGTGTTACACAAAATTAGGGTTCAATCAACTACCAAGTGCAGAAGATAAATTTTTATTTCTTTACAGACACACTAAGGTGACATTATTCAACACTTGGCAGATTATTCGCAACTTTATTCAGTTGATCCAACTGAATAATGTCACCTTAGTGTGTCTTAGTGTTGAATAATGTCACCTTAGTGTGTCTGTAAAGAAGCAAGATAAAATCAACATGGTTTCATCAGAATCAAATAAATTTTTATCAAGAAATTATATAACTTGATGAGATTAATGATTTATTTCGGAAATTTCTAAAAATATTCTGTTTAAATTATTAAGAGGCTGTATAAATGTGTTAAGTAAATACGTAGAAGCTATTGAAGTAAGAGAATGCTTCAAAAGATTTGAATGTAATAAATGATGTATTTAAAAAATGTAATACATTAATACAATGGAGTCCACAAATTTGACTTAATGTGGACTGAGGAGATGACAAGTTATTGAAAATGATGAGTTTTACAGCATAGCAATGATGCTAGTCTAAATAGTGAAAAAAGGTATTACCATATTTTACGGACTATAAGACGCACTTTTTTCTTCGAAAAATTGCCTCCAAAATTCAGGTGCATCTTATACTTGAAATTAATATAAAAATGTCCAGTGTTTGATTTAAAATTCCTGCATCTTAAAAATGGCCATATATTTGATGCTGCGAGAAACCTATCTCTATCTGGCAACACATTGAATTCAACTGGCAGCAGCAGTGCACCAATGCGACGAACATGAGTTGCGTGGTGTTGGGATAGAATTGTCTGGACGTACGATTTCCACACTTTTTCTCTTTTCAAATGAGCAACGGTTGTTGCCATAGAAACTCGGATCATGAGATGACCGGTGGTTCTGAATCCATGACTGCAGATTGGCCAGTGATCATCGTGCAACCATTGTACGATCAATGGACATCCAATAGTGCTACTAAGTGTTGATTGGTGGATCAGCGTTTGCTTCAGTTCGTATAAAAGGATTGATTTTAGGTGGTAAAAATGGTAAAAATGTTTTTTTTTTTTTTAAATTGCTTAAAAATTAAGTTGCGTCTTATAGTCCGTAAAATACAGTATGTGTGAAAATTTCTACATGTATTAACTACATACCAATAATGACTATTTGTATTTATAGCTAAATTTTAATTTTAAAAATATCAGCTATTTTAATAGATACTTTTCAGTTAGTGACATTTGCATTGTGGCATTTTGCTGTGATACCTTGTAAAAGGGTTATATTCTTTGTTAATATGTAGAATTAACACTATTATCTAAAATGCCAGTGAAGGACAATAACTTATTTGATCCTTGTGTCAAGTTATAGAGATAAAAATTAATTACTGTACATGTATTTCTCTTTTTTGGACAACATGATGAATTTTATGAAATGTCAAGTTTCTGAAACTCTACTGTATTGATATAGCAATTAATACAGATTTTCTCCATTTTTTTACAAAAAAGCTACTTACGTTAAGATTTATAATACAAATATTAGATGATTAAAAATTATATTGAGACAGATTTGAAAACAAAAGTTCCAAAAAATCATAACCGGAATAATAAATCTCAGTATACTGATCATATATTTAACAGGTTATTATGCAATTTTATTTAATTTGGATCTTTTTAATTTTTTATTTGATACAAAAATTAATGAAAATGAACTTACATAACTGTATATTCCAGCTCATCTGTTTAATATAAACATTGATAGTGCTTGATTTCATGTGAAAAACTAAAGGTAGAACAAAGAAAACTTTTAATAGTGTCAAAATGACAGCATAGCTTTTTAACTAATATAACCAGTAGAGCACTATTTGATGTGATATCAAACATATTGAAAATTTTTCAGTTTATAACTGTGTATTTTGTTGTAAAAAATATTTACAAAAAACTGTTTATCAGTTATCAAAGTTTTTTGTATTTTATCATATATAATTGTATCCTTTTTCTATAAAGGATTTTTGTTAATTATCTAACTAGAATGATTAATTTATTTAGTAGAAAGTATATTAAACATTTTTTTTTTTTTTTTGTATTACATGTATGAGAAAACAAAAATACTTTCTGTATCATTTATGACATTTATTATTTATCTGATTATAATGTACATATTTTTTTATTTATACTAGAAGTCGATGGAATACGTCGACGGCATAATTCTCTTGTGATAAATTCTCGACCAGAAGGAGCATCACCAGATGTGCCGTTCACTTTAAGTATAGAAAATTTTGAGGCGGGACAAGCTGAAGCTATTGGTGCATTATGTCGTTTGTTTTGTGCTAAACGTACTGGAGAAGAAATTTTGCCTGTTTATTTGGCTAGATTTTATTTAGCTGTACAATATGGTCTTATGGATGGTGAAGTAAGGGCATAATTACTTATAAAATATCTAAATTTACTTTCTTAATTAAAAAAAGATATATATTATATTGAATCTAAAATCTTATTTTGATAATTGCATAAATATTTTTCAGTATTTTAACATTAAATAGGTTTTAAGTTTAGTATAAATTATACGTTATTACACAAAATACATGTATAATACAAAATACATACAATACACAAAATTATTTGACAAATTGCATTGTGGCATTTTATTTGACAATAGAATAGACATGCATATTCAATACATGCAATATTACATTAACATTAAATTATCATCACAATTGTTTCTCTTGTAATATTTAAATTAGTTAGTAGTTATATTTGCAAAACTAATACCTTGTATAACAAACAATTTAAACAATATTTTTAACAATTTAAAAATGAATTCATATTTTTAAATTGTTTGTTATACAAGATATAGGTGTTGAATAATGCATTTAAAATCAAAAGGTTTTCTTACGAGGGCTATTTTTTAAATAAGGTCCATTTGTGAATGAGAGTGAGAATGATGCGTGATTGCAGCAGTGTGCATGAGCATCTGCTTTCAGCATACTTTGCACATGTTTAGATGCCATTTATATAAGTTTATAATATTTAAGAAAATTGAGTCGCCCGCTGACTGTAACATACGACCTGTTATTTGAATTCAGCACAAAAGATCATGGTAACTGTCTTTTGGGACAGGAAAGGGTTAGTGGATTTTATGCCAAGAGGCACAACAATCGATTCTGATGCTTATTGTGACCTTGAGAAAACTCTGCCGTACCATACAAGACAAGCAGTGTGGCCTAATGTCTTCCGCCGGCAGATGGCAGATTTCTCTGAAGTCGGAATTAAAAAATTTTCAAACGGTATGACAAATGTTTGAACAAAAATGGAAATTATGAAGAAAAGTAGATAAATAGAATAAGGGAAAAAATATAGTTTAATGATATTTACAGTATTTTTCTTCTTATTAAAAAATGGACCTTATTTAAAAAATAGACCTCGTACATTTAAAAAAGTAATTATATATTATATAAGAAAATCGGTTATGTTCTATTCTGTTCTAGGAATGTAGGTAATATAAAATGAACTTTACTATTAATTCAAGAATTTATAATTAATTCTATATGGTATAAGATTTTATTAATCAATTCATTGTATCAAGTTAATAAACTTAAAGCCTTTTTTGAATTTTTTAAAATATTAAAAGAATTTTTTATATTTAGGCTCGTGGATTGATTCTTTCCAGTATTTTATTAAATTCTTGTGATCTGTTGCGTCAAGATTTGGATGGTGTCATGGTTTTGGTTCCACATCTTCTTCATGCATTAGAATTAGTTCTTCCTGAAAGAGAATTGAAAATTAAGTGAGTTAAACTTAAATATTTTTAAAAGGTTAAAATTTAAAAAAAAAATGTTCCTATTAAATAAAATTGAAAAAATACTTTATACATTGGAAACTTTTAAACAAGTTATGATGTAATGTGATTATCTATTTGTTTGATATAATAAAAAAAATTAATATTTTTATTTGATGCTGCCATCTTTCATCTTTCATATTAAATTTTTTTCTGAGTATATATATAACAATTTATAAAAATAATCATATATAAAGATTTTTTCAATTAGTATTTAAAATCTTTATTCTTGATATTTTAGCAAATTATACAAAATCAATATTATAAGAAATCAATGAATTTTGTTACTTATTGAAACTTTTAATGATCAAACAATTTATATGAAATTCAAAGAAATGTCACCACATCCTCTGTTTGAAAAAATAAAATGATTGTATTCATTTAAAAATCTGTAACATTAACTATTAGATGCTTATACTTAAACTTTATTGCTATTTAAATAATATATATTAATATTACATTGCAAAGAACTTTTGTGTATCTAGTTATTAATTCAAAATATTATTATATTAATTTATTTGAAGTAACTTTTATGTTTTGAANGTAGCCATATTCTGTTTCCTTAATAAATTACATTAAGTCAATACAAAATAATTATTTTTGAATATGAATATTCATTGAAATAGATTTATGTATATACATACTAAATCATGGTGCTAAATAAAAATTACTACTTATAAGTATGATCTAATTTTTAGTTATAGAAGGTAGGAGGAAATTTGTATCAGAAAGTTAAAGATTTGTTATGCATAAAACAATTCAGCATTTTGGATTATTTATGTCTTAATTGCAAAATTTGATATATATTTTTTGTCCTAGAGATATTTCTGAAATTTTTAAATAATTGTTACAATCATATTTATAATTAATATTAGTAGAATTGAAAGAAAAACTATTCAGCTAATAAAAAAAAATATATAATAATGGATGTGTTCTACATACTATACTGAATTAATTAAGAAAAGTTTATTGTTTAAGATTTTGGATGTAATCTAAATTTAATCTTATTTCTCTAAGTAATAGAATAATATAATAGTTCAAAACATTATGTATTTCTTTATACATATTAATGAATAAATTACATTGAGGCATCAGTAAAAAATTTACTTTGTTAATAATAAAATAATTGAAAGATCTCATTTATTTATCCAAACAATTTATTAGTTTTGTTATCTGTTAAAACTAATTTTTAATGTTTATTAATTTGCAATATATGAGGGTTACTCTGAAAGTTTTGCAATACAAGAAAATCATCCATGATGAATTAAACTGTTTATTTTTTTTTTAATAATAAACTTTATATGACACATCATGTATAAACAAATTTCATCAATCTTCCCTAATGTAAGTGAGACAGGCCCTGTTTCTAATAGTAACAGTGGAATTTTCTAGAGAAGCATTTTGTGCAATGATTTATTATGATTCTTGTGTTGGACTGAATGACAAGGACTGTTATGAGAGATTGAAATTGGCTTTAGGAAATGATGCTCCATCCTTTACTACTGTGTTCAGGTGGTGTAAAGAATTTGAGGGGTCATACTTCTTTCCAAAATAAATCATGTGAAAGATGACCACAAACAGCAGTGACTCCTGAAAATGTTATTGTTGCCCAACATATAATTGCAGAAGACCAAAGATGTACTATGAAATGATACAGGAGAGACTACAGATTGGAGCCATACAATTGCAGACATTCTGCATAAGGAGTTACAGTTAAAAAAAAGTAATGTCACAATGAATACCTCATCAGTTGACAGATTTTCAAAAGTCAGAGCATGTCAGGATTGCTAAGAAAACTCTGGAAATGTTTAACCAAGGTGAACAACAGATTATTTTCAAGATTATCACAGGTGATGAGACAACCATTTTATGATGGTTCCACACATCAAGAAAGCCAAGTTTGGATCCATAAAGATGATCCAATTGCAACAGGCATGAAAAGACAGAGGGCAATAAAAAGTCATGTTTACTGTTTTTTTCTGTAGCACTGGTTTGGTGAAAGCAACTAAGCTTGAAGAACAGAAGACAGTAATAGCTAATTGATACACTATAGTTTCTTTAATTAATTAATTAATTAATTAAATTGCCTCAATGTCCTTTTTTTTTCTTCTTATTAATATGTAAATTTTCGAATATAAATTTATATCTTCTATTATCAGGACTTATTATACTGGTTTTACAGATAATATTACAAAGATGAACAGAAAACAATTTTTATTTTTATTTTATTTCGTATACCTGGTATACGAAATAAAATAAAAATAAAAATTGTTTTCTGTTCATCTTTGTAATATTATCTGTAAAACCAGTATAATAAGTCCTGATAATAGAAGATACGAATTTATAGTAAAAAATTTACACTATAGTTTCTCTTTCTAGAATTTTGGAGTCACTGAAAATTTGAGGTCTAATTTTGCATCATGATAATGCTTTGTTGCACACTGCCAACAGACTGTTGATTTTCTTCAAGCTAAATAATGTCAGAATCATTGAACATCCACCTTACCAGATTTGGCAATGTGTAACTTCTGGCTATTTTTTAATCTCAAAAAACATTTGAGGAGTTGCAAATTTAACACAGAGGATGAAACCATAGCTTCCATAACAGAGTATTTTGATAGCATTGAAGAAAACGAGTGGTGCCATGCTTTTGATCTTTGGAAGCAATGATTACATAAGTGCATTTTGGCCAGAGGAGAGTATTTGAACATAAATAAAAAATATTTTGTTTCGGGCCTTATAGTATTCCTGTATTGCAAAACTTTCAGTTACCCTGTATAACAAAAATGAACAAGAACATCAAATTTGAAGCTTATAAATTAGTTAGCAGATAAAAACTTCATGATTCTACAATTTATATGTTATTTACTCAACAGTTAAAAATAAAAAGTGATTTTAAAAATTGTCAATTTTTTTAATGTAACTTTCTATACTGTAAAATTCTACAAAAGTCAAATTTAACCTTTTGTCAGGCACAGTCTGTATTTTAAAACAATCAGGTGCAACCCATCCTGGAGACGGACAGTTTTTGCTTCCAGATTGAATAATATTTACCATTGTTTTCTTCATTATCATATGTTATAATTATTTATTTGAAAAAAAATAATATATACATAAAAAATCAATACAAATTACTAAGGAAAATAGGGAGGAAATAATATAACATATCACTACTCTAAGCACTATTTGAAGCAGGCATTGAGATTTACTTTCATGATCATTTACTAAAATTTTTTCTGCACTTAGGTTGCTTTCACTTCCATCTTGTACAGTAGTTTTTGCATTTCACTTCTCCTCTTCTGAATGATATTGAAGAATGCAATAGTCAGATGAATCTATAAAAATGTCATACTTGCAATTAAAAGCATAAAAGTTGTACAAATCAATGAACCAATCTTTTCCTATGGTAAAAAATGTAAAAACACAAACATAATATAATAGTTGTAACTTATAATCTATCAATTATTTATAATACAAAATAAATGTTTGCTTTTGTTCAAAAATAAATATTATTAAAATTCTTAATGTTTACTAATGAAAGTAAGGTAAGAAAGATAAAAATAGCAGAAAAAAATGAAAGAATTACTTTTTCCACACATACACCATAACATAAGCAGGTACAATACATAATGAGGACAAGTTATATGTATTTCTTCTGAAAAAAGCAACTGTTTTTCAAAACCAAAACACTCCTTACTCCTGTATTGTTTAGTGTACTCATTGCTTCAAAACTACACCTCCTCTTCAGGATGATTGCATGCTTTTGGAATCAGTAGTGTGTACATAAGGAAAAAAATATTGTCCTGAGGACAGGGTCACATTGTACAAAATGTTAATGAGAGGAGTTCATGGATGATAATGCTTGAATTATGATTAATCTAGAAATATTCACTGATTAAATTTTTTATAAGTATTAATATAGCTATTTTTCTATATGAAAATATTATACATAGTGCTTTTGTGCTAAGAAAGCATTCTCATAATCTGTAGCTGTATAAAAAATTTATTAGATATTTTACTTCATGGTTTAAATTAGTGTCATAATATTTTATTTGTTGACTATAATTTGTCTTATCAAGTGAAGTCTATTAATATACTTTCATATCTGAATGAGTACTAATTTGAATTAATTTTTTGAATAATTCTGTTGTTAAGTTTATATTTTAATGAAAATAAATTTTACAGGGTGCCCCCCAATGAAACTGTCACACTTGTCTTAAGCAATAAAACACAAACAATTTTTTATTTTTAATCTATACTAATATTATAAAGAGGTAATGTTTGTAAGTTTGTTTGCAGCAGGTAATCTCTGAAACTACTCATCCGATTTCAAAAATTCTTTCACCAATATTTAGAATGGAACTTCAGGGTGGACATAGGCTGTATATAGGCTGTATATTATTTCATTAAACATTCATATAAATTAAAAGATATCATCTAGGGTTAAGGCTTTTATGTCCAACAGATGGCGCTACGAGTACGACGCCCTAAGTTTGCTTTTCTGTGAGGCATTATGCTTTTCTGTGAAAATGAACTAAAGCAGATCATCTTCTATCTATCTATATAAATAAAAATGTAATGTTCGTTTGCTCCTACCGATTCCTTTGAAATTTTCACACAACACTGCATTCAAATACGCACGTGTTTTTATATAATATACATGTCGAAATCCCCCCGGGAGATGGACAGGATTAAGGCTTACCGTAAAGTACTCTGCTTCTATTTATACTATTTTAGATGCGGTTTTTTTGCGTTTTTGATTGCGTTTTAATAGGGTATGTCAATAGAATATACACTACAAAGAGATTTTTCGATATTCCCCCGCGGGGGAGAGGTTCAGGATTAAGGCTTACCGTGAAGAACTTGGCTTCTATTATACTATTTCAGATGTGGTTTTTTGTGTTTTTGATTGCGTTTTAATAGGGTACGTCAAGAAAATGTACAATAAGGGATTTTTCGAAAAATTCCTCCTCCCACGGGGGAATTGTTATACATTTATAATAGATACATTTTGAACCACAACAATGCGTGGCGGGGTATGCTAGTCAAACATAAAGGGGAGTCGCGAGTAGTAGCGCGAAGACTTGTGACGTCACAAATCAGTCTTGGTGATGCAATAAGCTATGTTTTCATTTCAAAAAATTATAAAATATTCAATGTTTATTTTCTAAAAAACACTCATTAAAGTTCTTTAAATAACATTTAAAACTCTAAATAAGTAAATAAGAAAAAGATTTACTCTTATAAAGTTAAATTCTGATTATATTCTAGCTGGAAAACAGAATCAAAATAACATATAGTCTTGTGATAAATATCTCAAAGGTTTTGTGAAATTCTTTTCTAATCCTCCCCGAATATCTTGAGGTTTTCGTTTAATAACTTTTGGTTTTTATCATGTCTTTTATGTAACCCCATTCACTATTATTAATTAAAATGTTTATAGGTACTGTATAGATGATTTCAAACCGTTTACAGATAATTTTGTTTTAACCGTCGCGACGGTTTAAAGAAAATTAGCGATTTGAAATCATCTGTACCTATCCAAACGAAAATACGATGAAGATAGGACAATTACAAATCTCTAAGACACTGTAACACATTACAAAATAAGAATCCAGGAAAAAGTAATTGCACATTATTACAAAATGAACAGCAGTTTAAATTTTTATATTTATGTTAAAAATTATAAACTAAGTACAAGTAAGTTTCCAAAAAATCTGTTAATGTTAAATTGTAAAAAAGGGTTTTGTGAAATTAATTCCGTATATGTTTGATAATTACAATTTAAACTATCTTCTGTTATCAAGGTTTCAGAATGATAACATAGAGGAATTACAGTATTTGGATGTTAGGCCAAGACTCCACTAGCGTAAAAACGTGTGTAAAAACTTTTAATCACGCAATCTGTTTGCGTCTGGATTGCGATGGAGGTCCAGCTAGCTAGCGAAGTTTTTACGGCAATGATACTATCGAAGTTATAAAGACAATGATTATATTCTACGAGTTTTTTCTGTACTATAATTACAAATGTAGTAAAAATAATATCTTTTCTTTCATATATTAACTTTTATTATCGTACTAGCTGCAAGGACCCACTTTGATGGGTTTTTATTTGTATGTAATATAGTTTTTTTTATATATAATAGACTGTTTTTCTAAGTAATCTAGAATCTAGCTGCAAGGACCCGCTTTGCTGGGCAAAAAGTAACGATTGTGAAGATTAAGATAATTACATTATAGCCAATCTTACCCGTTTTCACAGAATGCAAGAATTAGGTCCCCATTTCCAGACTAATTAGAGAATTTTTACGTGAGTCTAAAAATATGTTCGATATCCCACAAAAATGCAAAAAACCGCCTGTAAATCTTGCAGGCCGCTTTATATTAACACTTCCTTTGTTACTCAACATTTCCACTATTAACACTTCTATTGTTGACACTTCCATTGTTACACATCTTCGAAGTCAACCACTTTCAACCCCATATCTCCCACACCCTTATAGCACAGAAAGCAAGAATTAGGTCCCCCATTTCCAGACTAATTAGAGAATTTTTACGTCCAGTCAAACGAACTGTTTTCAATTTGATCAATTTTCTGGAATGTTTACAATCGTTCTGTAATCGAACCAATTCGAATTGAATTCGAATACAAATTCGAATTTAGAACAGTTCAAACATTTTTAAAATCGAAATAGAAAGTCTTTGAAGTCAACCACTTTAAGCCCCCATATCTCCCGCACCCTTATAGCTATCGAGACGCAACCATCATAGTGCACGAATGGAGACTTGGGGCTACTACCACAAACACCATTCATGTGCGATGTGTAGTGTTGACTGAAAAGTGAAATATAGGGACACACACGTCCATTTTTATATGTAAATATATATATAGATTATTAATTAAGATAATATACAGTACTTATAAGTGTCGCAATGACCTAGATTTCACTGACTTCTGATTGGTGGATGGTACTGTTTTATGGCCATATTTGTGTCGAAAGTTGAACACTGCTCAACTCACTTTTACGCTGGTTTTACGACCTGCTCAGGCGTAAAATATCATGGTCACGTGATTAAAAGCTTTTACGGCCAGGGATTTTACATCAGTTTTTATGCTAGTTTTTTTATAAGACTAGAATAATAGTTTAAATTACAAAAAAAAAACATTGAGTTAAATTTGTTCTCCTTTCACCTGCACAACATTTTTCATCTTCAGAATAAATGTGCTAAACTTGGTACAAATGATATCCATTGGAATATTGTCCCAAATCTTTGTCAAATGGTCCACAAAATCCTTGATGGTATGGACATTCCTGATGTTGACTCTGTCCCCAGCATACCCAACATCTCCAAATACAGTGGGTTAATGTCTAGGGATAAAGTGGACCATTCATTTAGCATAATTAACTCTGGCATAATTTTCTCCAGCCAGGATCATGATCTAGGATATGTTCTGAAAGTGCCAAACCTGTTTCTTGTTTTTAGGAACATCTTTTACTGACTCTGCATAGATGCAGTCATTCTGGCTGTTGAATGTGTTTTGCATCTGGAACATTTTTTCATCAGAAAAATAATTAATGATTTTGTGTGCTGGGAAATTAACTTCTTGCATCTCTCCATTCTAGCCTCCTCCTGCTTCTCTGTCAGGCCTTGAACTTTTTGTTTTTTGTAAGCATGGAAGTATAGATCACTTTGATTTTGATATATGTCTTGATGATTTACTGATTCTGAGTTCACAGCCAGTCTTTCTCCTGACTGTCAGATTTTGTCTGAGCCATTCCCTTATATGCTTAATCACTTCCAGCATCCATACAGATCTGAGTTTTCTTTGTTGAGAAGGTTAGATTTCCCTGTTTCTCTATTCTGCTTCATAAGTCTCTGGATAAATTTCCAATTTAGTCCCAGACATGACAACTTATTCAAAATATCCTTGGTTTTCAGACCTTTCAGGTAAAGACCTAGCACTGCTTTATGTTTTGCTTTATTTTCATAACATAACAATCAGTTCTGCATCAACAATTAATGCATCTCACATATCATTTAAGAATTGGCTTGTTCATGTAAGGTTGATACAATCCTTATCTAACAAGTGCAACAGTTTCATTAGGACACCTTGTAGATATAATTTCATTGTGTTACTTTATTTTTATTATAATTATTTATAGAAAATTGTTTATGTTCATAATAATCTGTAGATCACATCCAAACATTCCCCAGTCTGACCTTCGCCAAGCATCAATTCATTTGCTTTTGTCAATGCTTCCTCTTCCATTACATTTCCACAATCTTCCAATAAAAGGTGAAAATATACTTTATTTTTTGAAATTATTATTTGAAATTCCATTACATAAGATAATAAATGTAAAATTTTCTTTAAATTAAAATTCATTTTAAACAGTTGATATTTTTGGTAGATTTGTCCAAACCCAGTGAGAAACCCTTAATAACTTTCCAGTCATTACGGCCAAGACTTATCAATCTGCTTATTAATGCATTACAAGTAGAATCAGATTCAACTAACACACAAATGTTATTAGGTATGTTTTCAGTTTATTTAGTTTATTTTATTTTAAAATTAAATAAAGTAGTATGCGATCTTAATAGTTAACAATAAAAAAATTCAAAATATTACAAATTTTAAAATTAAATAAAACACGAATATAAATATTCAGTCTTGTTTGTTTACCTATTGTTTTGGATACATTAAGTTCACAACTGTTATCTAATCATGAACTTCCTGGAAATGAATCAATTTCTATAAATTTAACTAAACTTTTTTAATTTAAAATTATTCAAACTTTATGTATGTTATATCTAAATAACTAAAACATACAAAAAAAATAAAAATCTATTATTTAAAACAAAAATATGTATTAAGAAATATAACCTAGAAAATTTAAGAAACTTTTTCTATTTTAATTTTCAATAAAAGTTTAAGCTTAAGCTTAATTACTTTATTTAAAAATGATTAAAATTTAGCTTTTTTGTGGAAAATTATTATATATATATATATATATATATAAGTATAAGTATGCATTATTTATGAATAGAAAGACATTTTTTACCATTTTATTTAGATATTTTATACTGCGACATTCACAAGTTACAATCACTACAGAGAGAGTTAGAAATTAATT
>NW_019384856.1:304659-312220 GCF_000671375.1 Centruroides sculpturatus
CAGAAATGTTTCTTTCACAAGAAATGTATAAAATTGAAATACTGTATTAGACTTACGGTACCTAATTTACATACTGACACAGACGATAGGTCGCCTAACTCGCCGTAGCGTGACGCTAGACGGTGAAAAATATATATTTAATTATAATAAAGTTACAATAAATTAAGTTAATATATAATTATATATACAGTACCTAATTTATATATAATTAATATATAATTATATGTACAGTACCTAATTTATATATAATTTATATAATACTGTCCAGACGATAGAAATCTCTCCGTAGCGTGGCGCTACGGACGGTGGGAAAGTAGTTCAGCTGCCCGATAACGTTTGAGGTAATTATAGGGAATTTTTACTGTTTTTTACGGATACTGGTCACAATTTTTTCGTAGTTTTATAGGAATCGTAATTATAGGGACCGTAATTATAGGGGGGTCGACTGTATACAACAAAAAATTGTGTTATTTTGGTTGAAGTCTGGGTTTTTGACAATCAGCAATAATTGAAAGCTTCCATTAACCAAACCTAAAGATCTTATATAAACATTATAAGCATCTCTGTATAAACCAGGATTTGAATCACAGATACAAATTCTGGTTTATACAGAGATGTTTATAACATAGGAACCATTCTTTAATAAACTTATACTTAATAAATTTTGATAATTTGATATATTTTATTATTTTTAGGAATTCATTATTAATTTTTATATNTTGAATTCAAATCTAAATTATATATTTAGATTTTTTGCAAATTATATCAATACAGGAAATCCTTGTTAGTTTGAACTCGAATAGTTCAAAATCCCATCAGTTCATAACTGTACTTTTCTCCTGAATGGGGATATAGAGATTTACATGTTAAGAAATTTGGTTAGTTCAAAATATGGATACTTCAAAATTCAAATGAAAATTCTATTCAAACTGTAATATGTGTATATTAACTCATTCATTACATTGGAAGTGCATCCATGCTATAAAAGAACAACAGACCAAGAACAACTCTAATCTGGTCAATATAACTTTGTTTTTACCATAACACATTTTCGAGTGTCACCTTACCCATGGACTACCCTTTTCTTCTCTTATAAAATATGGCTGGTTTTCAGGGTTGTAAGATTGGGCTGCAAGTAGCAGATTGAGAATTTGTAGGCACTAGGTTACTACATTTGGGTGACTTATTACATGTTTGGCCACTCTAAAAATAATTTGGATTACATTTTAAGGAATTCTGCTTTACTTTTTATAAAACCTATCTGAATTGGGTTCTCGTTGCACATGTGGTTTACCTGCAGTTTTTTTATATTATTATTATTATGAATTAACAAAAACAGCATTCTGTATATGTAGCCATATTCTGTTTCCTTAATAAATTACATTAATTACATGGCATTTGGCATATTGTACAGAAATATGTAAATCTTGGATAATTCAAAACTTGATAATTTGAAGTTGTGATTATTTTGTTCCTTGAATTTTTAACTAACAAGGATTTCCTGTACATTTACCATATTTACTTGCACATAAGACAAGATTTTTATTCATTTTTCACTGCTTCAAAAACTTAGGTCGTCCTATACACACGATTGAAGGATTCTTTGTGTTTTTGCAATAATTTTTGTGAACTGAGTATTTGCATTTTTTACTGGATGCTCATCCTATGGTGTTTAAAAATAAAAGTATTTTCTGGGTCATTTGAATTGTTCTTGTGTATTGTCAGGAGTAAAGATGAATAGCAATAAGAAAAACAAATCTTTTGAATTGAATTCCGAATTGAAATTCCAGAATCACACAGGAGCCTGATATAAGTTTTAATCCATTCCCATGTGAAAACAGATGATTATTTGGAAATCAGAATTTGGAGAAACTCTAAGTGTAATTGATGGAGAGTGGATTTGACTGATAAGAATTGGCCAAAAAGGGTTCCCGATTGTCCAGCTTTAATTGAACAAATTATGTTGTCGATTTTACAAGATTTTTTCTTAAAGTTTAAAATGCCCATAATTTTTGCAGGACAATGTGTGCATTTGTTTATTTGGTATTTTACTTGTGATTAAACGAAATAAAATTAGAATTGTATTAATAAATCTAATTTTACTATGTTTTGATCTTTAAAGTCACACTTCGTCCTATATGCACGCTTGCCTTATACATGAGTAAATACAGTATACATATTGAAATAGGATAGAAATGTATTAGGTTCTAAAATGTATATAACTAGAGATGGACAAATACTACCTACTTCATGGAAAAAGTTTGGAATCACCACACTTTTTCTGATGTTAACAATTCGTTTGTGTCATTATAGTAATTTCATGTATAGAGTATTTCATCTTTGTTACAGAAATTAACTGATAACAAACCTAAGTTCCAATAAGCAAATCCTAAACATGTAAATGGCAATTAAATGCAAAAGAAAAATTTTTTAGGACAAAAATAACAAACTGATCCAGGAAGAAGTTTTGAAGCATACAAAGTCGTGGAAATATGTAACAAATTTTCTGCTTATCTACTTAAAATAAACAAACTTATGAAAATTAGTGTATTGCTTATCTAATGCAAAATACTAAATTACTCAATGTTGTTTTGTGTGCCTTAACTGTTTTCAGTGGTTCCTAATATTGGTAATTGAAATGACTCCAATGACTGAGCTGTCTGAGATGTAAAAAAATCATATCATTGCATTAATGAAGAATGAATATTCTCAATGTTGGGTTGTGTAGACAATGGAGTTTCACAGTTCACTGTAAATAAGGTATAAAAGTATACAACAAAAACTAAAAACTTGATCCAAAAGTGGGCACCTACGATAATCTCTGGATGCCAAGACGATATTGCACCAGCAGTTTGCCACAGCAACCTCAAAGCAACTGAATGATGCTTGGACTGGGATCGGCAGAACACAAATCTCTAACAGAACAGTAAAGAACAAAAGAATGGAGTCATGCCGTCTTTAGCAATGAGTAAAAGATCATCATCAACTATGGTGATGATGTTGTTCATTCATATGGGAAAGGAAAGGTGAGTATCAAGACAAGTATGTGAAATGCAAAGTGAAATGTTTTTAGTTTCTCTTGATATGGTCATTATCTCAGCATGAGGACCTGGAAAACTATATATAGAGATACTGGAAGGATTGCTTATCCCAACAGTTGAAAACCAATTGTGTGGTGAGCACGTCATCTTCCAAGATGAAAGTGCATCATGCCACAGAGCAACATCAGTTGCGAAATTTTTCACTCAAAGAAAGTTGGAAAGGATGGACTGGTCACTGATCAGTCTGGATTTAAATCTAATTAAAAATGTATGGTATTTATTGTACTTTGTGAATTTCATCAAACAAGGAAGGGCTAAAAAAAATGCTATTAATTATGCCTGTAAACTTGTAAAGAAACTTGTAAAAACTTGTGGAACCAATTTCTAATTCCATAACATGTGGATAACATGTTACAAGAGATGCAGAAAATACTATAAACTCCGTGTTTCTCATAATTAGTTCAGCCAGGACTGCTGAGAGAGGCGAGTCCATTGGCACTTCTTGTTTCTGAACATAAATTTCCTTATTAAAGCAAAAATAATTGTGTGTTACAAGTAAAAGGGCCTCACTTATTTTCAATACTTGTTGCATAGAAAATCCTTTGTATTTTCTTTGGAATTAAGCACAGATTTGCTACAGAGAACTTATTATACAGGAAAAAAGTGTTCGTATATGATAAGTTCTCCATAGCAAATTTGTGCTTAATTTCAAAAAACATACAACCAAAAGAGAGAACAGCAAGCAGTTATGTACAGGTATACCTTGGGTTTCGTCGTTTTGAGTTAAGTCATTCTCAATTATACATTGTTTGTCAAAAAAATACATAGAAAAATAAAAATCAAGTTTAAGTCATTTTATTCGACTTTACATCTGTCTGTCACAAATATTTAAGTCGTATATCACCAGAAAAGCGTTAAAAGTACATAAAATCATATTAAAATATGTACAATTACAGTAAATGTTATATATAATCATCATAAATCCTAGAGAACGAAATATGAAAACATCTGTGACTCTGTGTTGTCTTATTTAGTGGTCTTTAAGAGCTCATCATTAGCGTCTTCCACAGTAGTTCCAATATCTACCGTTTGACATCGCTGTTAGTGCCACTCAATATTGGTAAATTTAACATAAATTAGTTTATTTTTTACTATCGCAAAATAATTTTAATAACTGTATTTTTATTTAACCTTACAAAATCATCTTATTTAATAATGTATTAGAGCAAATCACATTCACAAATAAAGAGTATTGTAAGCATTGCCAAATTGTAAACATGTACATATACAAGTATGTATGTATGTATGTATGTACAGTAATACCTCGACTTATGTTACCCTGACTTATGCGAACCCGGAGTTACGCAATTTTCAAATCGTGTCAATTCCTCTTTTGTTTGAGCACCACGCAACCCTTGATTACTCATTCTCCCCCACACTATTGTTTAGTTTACATGTTCGGACATGTCACACAGAATCGACTCATAGCTACAATTTATTCTGTGTTATTTATTTCTGTATTTGTTATATCTACTGAAACTTGAGAGACTCTACTATGCCATCCAAACGAAGTAGAACTGATTCTTCTGCATCAAACAAGAAAAAATCTTTGGAATGTAAAGTTAACATTATTAACTTCGATACAAAAATGAAAATTTGTGAATTGGCAAAGAATCACTGGAATCGACGGTCAGGACAATTATAAAAAGTAAAGAAAAAATTCTTGAAGCTGCGAAAAATGCTCAATTTTTAAATTCAAGCATCATTCGTAAACTTCACAGTATTATCGCTGAGATGGAAACAATATTAAAATTATGGTGTGATAATCAAGTAAATGTGAAAAATTGTCCTGTTGATCAGAACACGGTGTGCTCTCAAGCTAAGCTGGTTTTTGAGAGATTGAAAGAGGATGCTGGAGAGGTGGCTAAAGATGAATAATTTAAAGCTAGTAACGGTTGGTTTAGCCGATTCAAAAGTCGCTGTAATTGGCATAGCATTGCAGAAAGTGGAGAGGCAGCAAGTGCTGATAAAGAGGCTGTGTCTTACTATCCAGAGAAATTCAAAGCTATGATAGATGAAGGTGGCTATACCAGCCAAACCATATTCAACGTAGATGAGACTGGCCTGTTCCAGAAGAAGATGCCTAAAAGAATGTTTATCATGCATGAAGAGAGAACCTTTCCAGGTTTTAAGGTCGCCAAAGATCGATTGACAGTGATGGTTGGCACGAATGCAGCTAGTGATTGTAAGTTAAAACCTCTCTTAGTTTATTGCATGGAAAATCAAAGAGCATTGAAAAAAAATCTAAAGCTGGCTTGCCTGTGATTTGGAAGTCAAATCGTAAAGCTTGGGTGGCAGCGTCCCTATTTGAGGACTGGCTTGGTCATCACTTCATATCTGAAATCGAACGTTATTGCCAATCTAAACAAATTCCATTTAAAGTGATGCTCATAATCGACAACGCACCGGGTCATCCCCCCTGCAACTTTAACTAATTTTGACTCACATGCGAAAGTTGTATTTTTGCCATCAAATACAACCAACTTGTTTCAACTGGTGGATCAGGGAGTTATGAAAACATTCAAAGCTCATTACACGAAATTATCGTTTGCACATCTGCATGAAGCTATGAGACAAAACAACAAACTCTCTGTTAAAGACTTTTGAAGCTATGAGACAAAACAACAAACTCTCTGTTAAAGACTTTTGGAAACATGCTTTTCTAAATTATTGTTTTCTTTAGTCTCTGGCCCCAAATAAAAATAATTTGTATGCAAAATTATACCCTGACTTACACGAATTCGACTTACATGGTTATCGCTCGGTCCCACCTATCGCGTAAGTACTGTATATGTATTCGTAAATTTAGATTACTTTTTTCTGTACTATATTAAAAACTAAAATTTATTTGTTTGTAAGCTTAAAATAGATTCTTATTAATCATATATTATTAAAAATGCATTTATAAATAAAATACAGAACTGGGAATGGTTATTTGTGGTTTAGCCTAGTGACAAATAAATTTGGAGACAAGTAAATTTGACTTAAGTCGCCACTCCTGGAACCAATTACTGTACTTTCAATAATGTGAGGTATACCTATATTAAGAAAACCCTTTGTGTAATAAAAGTACATTAATTAGCAAAGTAGAGCATAGATGGAAACAACATCTATTTTATAAAGTCAGAATTAACTTAAACTCTGGATGAGTCCATTTTCAAATTGCACCCCTGTGGGGTGTGGGCCCCACATTGGGAAAAACTGCTCTAAAGTGTTTGGGATACATACATTTGTTTAGGTCATGCTGAATAAATTCTTAATGAATTAATGTATAAGAAAGACCACTACTACTTGAATGTAATTCTTTTTCTACGGTGAAGTGAAGTACTACATCTATGTTAATATACATTCTATGTGGCAATCAATTTGTTCTTATGTTCAAATTCAAATTTCATAATTGTGTTCCATCTAGGATACAGTGACCATACGTCCTTTATTTAAGAGGACAGTCCTTTATTTCACTGCTCTGTCCTCTAACTTTATTTATTTTATAAAATAGGCATTTTGTCCTTTATTTTGTAAATTCAATGCAAAGTTTAAAAACTTTTTTAATAATATATTGAACAAGTTAGTTTCGTGTATGCCATCGCGATTAGTGTTGTCATCATGTCCATACGTTGCTACATAGAGCGCGGTAGTGCAGTGTGTCACCAATCGAACGGCCCTTTGACAGTACCAAGGGGTGGACACTCTTATGGGGATTTTTCTGATAGTTTTTTAACTTTCTGGTTGGTGGATGATACACTTGGAGCGTTGGTGAGCATTTGTCGACACTTGTCGACAATCTTCGGAGGCTCGAGCATGTGACATATTTACTGTTAATGTGCTAAATAATTGGGACATGTGTTTTATTGAAATAGAGGTGTTTGAATGGGTCACATTACTCAAAATCCCTTTGTGGGTGAAGGTAGAGGAAAGCTAAATTTTTATTTCGAATCATTGGTCTGTAAATATACTCGACAGTGAATTATTTGATGAAGTTTTGTGTGTAAAAAAATATGTCACAAACAAAAAGATCAACGAATGGCGACAGAATAACAAGCCCTGCCATCAAAAATGGGTTGAGATTTTTGAACATTTTACAACAAAAAAATTGTTTTCAAAAACATTTGTAAAATCGTAGAATTTTCTTTGTCTCCCTGGATCTAATGCATCGTCGAACGAATATTTTCATTGGTGAATAATATGTGGACGAATGAAAAAACCCAGTTAAAAGTAAGCACATTATTTCTGTCAAATACAACTTTCAAATGAACTGTATAGAATTTTATGACTTTTTAAAGCGTGAACCAGTGCTATTAAAAAAAATTAATTCTACTGAAAAGTATCAAAATTAATGTTATTTGAATTTTTACAATGTGTATGTATGTGTAATAAATGTTATAAACTTATGAATTTTATAAGATTTTTTAATTTTCTTCGATATGTCCTTTATTTTCCCCCAAAAAATATGGTCACCG
>NW_019384856.1:314093-346778 GCF_000671375.1 Centruroides sculpturatus
CTTTCTATATTTTGTCTTAAGTTTCATGTATCGAACTCCGTTCTCGAGATTAAGTAAGTTAATAGCTTGAGAAACTCCAAAAAATGAAAAGAATATTGAATATGAGTGCGAAGAGATGGTAAGCGATTTAAAATCAGCGTTGGGAAGAGTTTTGTTTAAAATCTAAGTATATATCGTATACCTTATAATCCTGGATAGAGAAGGACTTGCATCTTTTTCCGCCTACGTACTGTACAGTACATGCAATCAAATGGCTGAGTGATCAGAGACAAATCCATTATTAACATTAGTACACAATATAAACTAAATATTGAAAATTATAATGAGATAGTTACGGTTAATAGATATATTATATCTAAATAAATAGATGTTATATGTTTTTATCAAAGCAAGAATTGGCATTTAGAGGGCATATGGAATATATTGGATCTAATAACAGAGGTAATTATATTGAACTTGTTTATTTATTAAGTACGACAGATAAATAATCTATTAAAAATACATTTAAAGAAAGAAGTAACTGATTGCCCCTGGAAGTTGGTTTCTTATAGAAACACAGCTTTTCTATCATCAAATATCACAGCATGCCACTGAAGTTTAATTCCAATTTTGTCAAATTTTTCTCTGGCTATAAATTTCTTATTATCAAGCTATTTCTCAAGAATATTTTCACAAAATGAATACAATTAATGATGCATTTAAGGGCATTGTCAACATGCCCATATGTTCCAATCAGAACTCTGGTAATATACTTCATCAGTCAAAGGATGTTGATGCAAAGTTGTAATGGCATAGTGTTTGTTTCTCTTAATTTCTCTGTATTCAGGTGTAATATAAGTACAGTGACCATACGTCCTTTATTTAAGAGGACAGTCTTTTATTTCACTGCTTTGTCCTCTAACTTTATTTATTTTATAAAATAGGCATTTTGTCCTTTGTAAATTTAATGCAAAGTTTAAAAATTTTTTTAATAATATATTGAACAAGTTAGTTTCATGTACACCATCATGATCAGTGTTGTCATCATGTCCATACGTTGATACATAGAGCGCGGTAGTGCAGTGTGTCGCCAACCGAATGGCCCTTTGACAGTACCAAGGGGCAGACACTCTTATGGGGATTTTTGTGATAGTTTTTTAACTTTTTGGTTGGTGGATGATACACTTGGTGCGTTGGTGAGCATTCGTCGACACTTGTTGACAATCTTTGGGGGCTCGAGCGTGTGACATATTTACTGTTAATGTGCTAAATAATTGGGACATGTGTTTTATTGAAATAGAGGTGTTTGAATGGGTCACATTACTCAAAATCCCTTTGTGGGTGAAGGTAGAGGAAAGCTAGATTTTTATTTCGAATCATTGGTCTGTAAATATACTCGACAGTGAATTATTTGATGAAGTTTTGTGTGTAAAAAAATATGTCACAAACGAAAAGATCGACGAATGGCGACAGAATAACAAGCCCTGCCATCAAAAGTGGGTTGAGATTTTTGAACATTTTACAGCAAAAAATTGCTTTCAAAAACATTTGTAAAATCGTAGAATTTTCTTTGTCTCCCTGGATCTAATGCATCGTCGAACGAATATTTTCATTGGTGAATAATATGTGGACGAATGAAAAAACCCAGTTAAAAGTAAGCACATTATTTCTGTCAAATACAACTTTCAAATGAACTGTATAGAATTTTATGACTTATTAAGCGTGAACCAGTGCTATTAAAAAAAATTAATTCTACTGAAAAATATCAAAATTAATGTTATTTGAATTTTTACAATGTGTGTGTATGTGTAATAAATGTTATAAACTTATGAATTTTATAAGATTTTTTAATTTTCTTCGATATGTCCTTTATTTTCCCCCAAAAAATGTGGTCACCGTAAATATAAGAGAAAATGAAGATCATGGACCTATCAAAGGACAGAGGGTACATGGGAAAATAGGTTTGATTTAAAAGTACTAGCAATTAACAAGACCATATAATGTGGTAAACCCAATATAATACTGTATGCTTGGATTGTGGACAGCCTTGAGTTAATGCAGTTTGACTTAGTGCAATTTTACTGTGTGTGTGTGTGTGTGTGTATATATATATATATAGGCTTGCCAGATTTTCACAATATTCAAACAAGGACAGGTAAAGGAAATAATTCTTCAACAAATACACCTACAACTGCCATAAATGATCAGGTATATCCAAAATATAGCCCGATTATTTAAGGCAGTTGTAGGTGTATTTGCTTAAGATATTGGGTTTTTGATTGATGTGTATATTGAAATAATTTTTCACATCCTCCATTACAATTCAGCATACTTAATTTTCACACAACACAAGATTAGTAATTACAGTGAAAAAACAATACACATGCATAAAAATAATTAGCCATTAACTGACTTAAAGCACATGATGTCCTATCTTGTTCTTATTTGATAGGAAGAGTAGAAGGCAGTAGGGGTACATTGAGCAGGAAGAGGAACTGTGACAGTAGTGCAGCTGTCATACTGGTGCTGGACATCAAGGTCAAGTCACACTATAGCCACCTTTCTTGGCTTAGGGTGCTTCCAAAAGTATCACCTTTGTATTTTCAATTAATTTATGTAAATTTTTAGTATCTTTCCTTTAACCAGGACAAAATTATAAGCTGGCCAGGATATTAGGACATCAACCTGAAACTGTGAAACCAGGACATCTGGCAAGCCTATATACAACCACCCTCTGGCAAAAATTGTTTAGATTGAACTCATTTTACAAGGGAAAAAATGTAATATTCAAAACAAAAATATACATTAATACTTCATAATCTAATGAATAAAATCATTTTAATTTCAAATGAATAAACCAAACCAATTTCCCAAAACGAATTGTTACATAAGGCAGTATTGGAAAAAACATATTTGAACATCAGCAATAATAAAGGATCACATGCAAAATAATAGAAGTTAATATTTTGTTGGTCCTCCTCTAGATCTTATTACAGTTTTTGTGTCTTGACATTGTTTAAATTATTTCATTGAAGGTTTCTGAAGTTATTTTACTCCAATTAATTTTAATGGCTTCTTTAAGTTTGTTTTTATTAGTTAGTGCCCTTTCATCAACTAGCATTTTCAACTTTGCCTGTAAATTTTCAATAGGGTTTAAATCTGGGTTATTTGTTAGAATTTTTGAAGTATCAGTGCCCTTATACTTAAAAAATTTAAATTTATTTGGCTTGAAAGCATGTGACATTATCCTGAAAAACAACATCAGCAACATTAAAGTGGTCTTCAATTGTTGGAATCAGAAATAATTCTAAAATATTCTCACACACTTCTGCTGTTACAGCCTCATTAAGAATACATATATTTCCAGGTCCAATAGCTGACATGCAGCCCCAAATCATTAAACTTGTTGAAAACTTAGTGTTCCTATTCAGACAGTCGTCCTTAAATTTTTCATCTGTACTTTTCCAAATGAATTTTCCTACATTATCACCATACCCAATAAATATATGATTCTCATCTGAAAAATTAACCTTTTTCCAATCTTTCAAGGTCAAGTTTTTGTGTTGTCTTGCCCATTTTAAATGATTTTTTTGTTCCTTAATCAGAAAGAGTTTCATTTTGGCTTTACAAATGAATATCCCATGTCATTCAGTTTATTTCTTACTATTCTGTCACAAACATTTATTTTATTTTTCTTCCATTCCATGTTTGATTGTTTGGGATTCTTTGACTTTTTAAACATTTTTTAATAGATGATCTTGAGCTTTGTTGATTTTATGTCTCTTATGTCTTTAAACTTTTTCCAAATGTAATTTACAGTTCCTAAAGATATGCAAACACACAATGTAACTTCTCTTTAGTTTTTTCCATCTTATAGTAGTAGTGTTGCCACCTTTTCAAAATTGCTGACCCAGACAGCAGGTCAGGTTTGTTCGAACAGAAGTTCCTGACATGTGCAATGTCATTTTACAATGCGAAGAATAACGTGCATGCCAATTCTAAATCAGTTACACTTAGGGACTAGGGACTTGTGTAGGAGTAACGTAAGTAACCTAAATTAAGAAACAACTGGTACAGATGACTTAAACTTAGCTCTATTGGATATTGGAGACGTGTACGATCCTACATGCAGAAAAAAAAAGGTTGACAGGTTGCACTCCACACGTTGGCATAAACAGACTAACATGGCAGACTTGCAGTTCTTTCGATGTTAAAATAGTGTAAATTTGTAAAAATATTTACAAGAACTTTGTTTCATCATAATTTCACAATTTCTACGAAATTCCCAGACAAAATTAATAGTTCACCCAGACAGTGAGTCAATTCCTGGACTGTTCAGGTGAAAACCAGATGGGTGGTAACACTATATAGTAGCTTTATAAGTTGTTTTCTCACATCATTACTAAATTCTTTGATTGGGTAGCAAAGACGTAAAATACCACAGTTTCGTTAGAAAATGATACAAACACACCTCTTAAAGTTGATGGTTTCTTCCACTCAAATCAGAATGCTCAAATGTGTCAATTTAGAACAGTATTCAAATGCTTTTTCCAACTTCCTGTATGTTCAAAAACTTTTTTCAGTACTGCTTTATGTAAAAAATTTTTGGGGAAAAATGATTTAGTTTAGTCATTTTCAATTAAAGTGATAAACACTTAATAACCTGTACATATATAAACTCAAAGCCCAATATTATAATCAAAGCCAAACAATTGCTGTAATCAATTGGGCTATTTTTGGCTACTATAATAATTAAATTCTAAGTAATTTGGTACTAGAGGTAGGCATTAGATGCCATCTTTTATTAAATTAATATTTATTAAATACTGCCCAGAGTGGAACTCAAATCTGCAACTCCTGCTTACTATGTGGATTTGTTGCCAATTACACTATCCAGACCTACATCCAACCCTTAGCTTCTAGATATATTTAATTTTAGATAAATTATAACAAACCATGGTTACTTACAGCATTGTCTGGGGATGACTTCATCATCCTCAGCCTGTAATCACTCACTATGACACTCAGCTGGCTATAATTTTACCCAAGTTTGGCTTATATACATAAGTATATATACACCTATATAAGCCATAAAATAGCCAAATTTATTACATTGACAGTTTGGCATTACTTAATAACCTAATGAATAAAATTTGTATTTTTTGTTTTGAGCATTACATTTTTATTTTCTTGTAAAATGAGCTCAAACCGTTTGTTTCTTATATTATGTTAAAATTACTTTTTGCCAGGGGTTGTGTATATAACACACCTGTGTGTGTGTGTGTGTGTGTGTGTGTGTGTGATAGGGGGACCCAAAAGACAAAAATTCTCTTCTGAATGGCAGGCTTCTTCTAGTAGAAGTTTCATGTGCAAAGTGGGTGTTTAATAAACCTATCTGCATCAATTTACCGGATGGTATTGTTGAGAGAGACTACATTTTACAACAATAAACTTTTTTTGAGACTATCAGTGCATTTTGCTATTTCATAATGACTGACATGAGAGGGATTGTACATTTGAAATTTGTTCTTTCAGGTCAAATGATTAAACATAGTTTTTACTGGAAGTTTTAAGAAGGTTACATCCAGATTTGCAGAAGAAATGTCCCAAGTTATGGCAAACAGGTGACTGGGTTTTCTGCCATGACAATGCTCCTGCCCATAATGTGCTGACAAGTGAGTGTTCAGCAGTTTTTTTTTTTTTGCCAAAAAACAGTATGACACCTGTGCTTCACCTTCTCTATTCACCCAATCTTGCCCCATAAGACTTTTTTGTTTCCCAGGATGATAAAAGTCCTCAAAGGGAAAAGATTATCCAATGTGGAAGAGGTAGAAAAAAATTGCAGAAGCACTAAAAGGCATCAAAATTGATGAATTCAAAAACTGTTTAAACAGTGAAAAAGTATCTTGATAAGTGCATTGCATCAAATAGAGAGTACTTTGAAGATGACTTAAGTTTGAACACGTAAAAATAAATACACAATTTTTTATAAATCCATTCTGGTTTTTTGGGTTTTCCCTCATATATTACTGTGGGTGTGTGTGTGTGTATTAGTGATGTGCTGGATTGTTAAAAATGTATATCTACGGATACGGATCATTAGTGTCTAGATCCGCGGATACGGATACGGATCTCAACTTTCGTACTCAGTTGGCGCCAGTGCGTGTGACCTTGGACTGATAGTTGACGCTTTGCGTTAATAATGCGACGTGTTTTGACTTGCACTGTGCGTGTTTTTATTTATGGTATAAAAGTGTGCTAAATTAGAATTCACCACAAAGGCAGACAGGATAAAGTAACAAAAGTTGATATAATTTTCCAATTAAGCTATTTCGCGTCTTTATACAGATTCTATTTCGGGGGATTCCAACTTCACGGTACAAATAATTAGCATTAAACTAGCCCAATAGATTTTCGGCATTCTGTTGGTATGTAACTCTGGACAAGTCCATTTTCGAATTGCCCTCCTTAGCAATCCAATTGCCCCCTGTGAGGCATGGGCCCCACATTGGGAAACACTGGTTTGTGGCTAGTGTGACACGGGATAGCGTAGATTACGTTTGTGTTTTTGGAGAGTGTTGAGTTAAATCAAAATAAAAACAATGTCGACAAAAAAATTTAGTAGTGTAATATGGAAATATTTTACGATAGTAAATAACGAATGTGCTATTGCTACCTATCTTTAAAATTTCATATAAGTAATGAAATTCATTAAGATAAAAGATCCGTTAAAGATCTGCCGAAAAGTAACGGATACAGATACGGATTTTTTTTTCCCTCGGATATCCGCAGGAAAGGATACGGATACAGATACGGATATCCGGCACATCACTAGTGTGTATGTATATATATATATATTAACCTTGTTTACTGTATATGTAATAACTAGCTGTTATCCGCGACTTCGTCTGCAGAGGTTTTGCAAGCAAACCCCATTTACATTCAATATTTCAATGACCATAGTAATTGTTATATAACACCTTCCGCTAAAGAGAATTGCCAAGAATCAAACAAACTATTTTCAATTTGATTACTTTTCTGGAACGTTTACAATCGTTCTATAATCGAACCAATATGCAATAACAAATTCGAATTTAAAACGGTTTGAACATTTTTAAAATCAAAATAGATAAAAATATTTATAACAATGTTTGAAATGTTATTAATTTAATACACTTAAGTACTCGATGAAGACTATATTCTCTCCCTCTCTCCCGAGGGGAATTTGTAAAAATCCCTTCTTAGTTTGCATTCTCATGGCATACCCTACTACAACGCAGATAAAAACAAAAAATCGCATCTAAAATAGCACAGTAGAAGCCGTTCTTCCAATTAAGCCTTAATTCTCTCCCTCACCCCCCGCGGGGAATTTCTAAAAATCCCTTCTTAGTGGGCATTTTCATGGCATAACCTACTACAACGCAGATAAAAACAAAAAATCGTATTTAAAATAGCACAGTAGAAGCCGTCCTTCCGGTTAAGCCTTAATGCTCTCTCTCACCCCCTGCGGGGGAATTTCTAAAAATCCCTTCTTCGTTTGCATTCTCATGGCATACCCTACTACAACGCAGATAAAAACAAAAAATTGCATCTAAAATAGTACAGTAGAAGCCGTTCTTCCAGTTAAGCCTTAATGCTCTCCTTCTCCCCCCACTTGGAATTTCGAAAAATCCCTTCTTAGTGTGTGTTTTCATGANACGCAGATAAAAACAAAAAATTGCATCTAAAATAGTACAGTAGAAGCCGTTCTTCCAGTTAAGCCTTAATGCTCTCCTTCTCCCCCCACTTGGAATTTCGAAAAATCCCTTCTTAGTGTGTGTTTTCATGACGTACCCTAACTGTGTACCAAATTTCACCTCTTTAGGTCCAGCGGCTTGTTCTGGGCAATGATGAATCAGTCAGTCAGTCAGGACAAGCAATTTTATATATATAGATTTATTTAATATTATTTTAAATTTAAAAGTTTTGCAATATTCCATGAAATTATACACAATAAATGCCAATAAGATAAATAAGTGATTTTTGCATATTACTTAATTCAGAAAATTTAATCACTGGTTTTCTGAGGTTTTGATTCAGATTTAATTGTTTAATTTGTAAACAGTTCATGGATTGTTTTTATTTAATTCATCTACAGTATATCAAATCATTTAACTTCAAGTTTTGAAATATGTCATTATAATAACTTGTTATTTTAATTCATAATGCCCTCTACAGTTAAATATTAGTCCTAAGTGAAACTGAAACTAAAACCCATATAAAGTCATTGTTTTTAAATGTATTGAAAAAAATTTATATTTGTTTACTGCTTAGTTGATAAAATAACAATTTAATAAAACTAATCACATCACGAAGGCATAGAGTATGGTTAAAAAACATTTGAGCTGCTTTTAAAAATGTGGCAATAAAGCATGGCATATTTGTAAAGCCAACCAAAAAGTTCTATCCATCAACTTTCGAGAATCAACTAAAGTGTCAGTGGCATGGCGTTCAAGCTTAATTTCAACCCCAATAAACGAAAGAAACAGAAACAACAGAAACCGCATTTTTAAAAAACAGCTCAAATGTTTTTTAACCATACTCCATGCCAGGGGTGGCCAACCTTTTCAGAAGGCGGGCCAAATTTCAGAAATAATATTTCCTGCCGGGCCACGCACCTATTTTTTTTTTTTTAATTAAAGTAAACAAGCAAGCGTGCTGCAGCTTCAACCACATCGTCACTTCCCAGTAGGTGAGATCGTGGTCAAACACTTGCCTGGTTTAATGTAAAAAAACACAAAAAATAAGTATACAGTATTTATTTTTTTGAAGAAAATAAAACATAACCGAGAATCAAACATATTTATTAGACAATTTAAAAATATTTAAAAGTGAGATATCTGACTTTGTTTTACAGAACTAAGTGCATCAAAATTGATCTCCACTGATGATGTCGCTACACGCAGTTTTCCAAATGAACATCAGTAATTCGATCTCACTTGTGATTTGATGTACTTCATGCGACTAAAAAGCTGTTCACACGCATAAGTGTTTCCACATAGCGAAACCATCGACAGAGCATATTTGTAAAACTCAGGATATTTATCCTTGTCCAAATACGTTTCACAGAACTCTTCCAAACCAACTTGACGAAATTTCTCCAACGTTTCAGGGTTTACTTAATTACTTATAGAATCGATATGGTAGACAGGCTACTTGGTTAAAGTAGTTTGAACTGTAATTATAAAATATGCTAAATATGTATTTTAACGTCGATTGCAAAATCTCTTCAGATGCATTGGCAATAATAAAACGAAACTACAGAATAACACGGAACTTTGTCAAGCTGGACTGAAAGTAGTTATGAGTATGAGCCCGATAGCATTGTGAGCTTCCCGAAAACGCCGAAGACCACAGAACATATATAGCTGAGGTCTCATATTAAATTTTATCAACACCTAGCGTCGGACAAAAAACTAAGTAACCTTGAGTGTCAAATAGCGGGATATTTGAAATAGCTAAAAATCTATGAATTTTTCCAAAATGAGAGATATTTCAAATTTTTGTTAGCTATAATTTAAAAGTACATGATAGGAATAACTCATGATGTAATGTTCTTTTGGTGATATGCACAATAAAGTTAACATTTACGTTCATTTGACCTAGCTCCACGGGCCGCAACATGACTCCAGGCGGGCCGCATGCGGCCCGCGGGCCTCGTGTTGGCCATCCCTGCTCTGTGCCTTTGTTATGTTATGTTATATGTTATATTTCAAGCGTTTTAATTTCTTCTTAGTTATTATCTAATCACATCAATCCATAAGATTGATGTCATTAAATTTGTCATTGATATGAAATAAAAATCCAAACTATTGAAATAGCTAACATAAAAATACTGTGTACACTTTTACTAGATTGTATTTTGATATTATGGGGTCATTTATTTGATAAAAATGCAGTTGTTTCTAATTATTATAAAGCTTAAATGAACAAGAAAAATTAGTTTATTCGAATATTCAGTTATTATTAGTTTATTTGTATTTTTATATCCATTGTTAGAGAATTCTTTCAAAATCATAAAATTATTATACAGTATTCCAAACCATGACAATAAATAATATAATAAAATGATTAAATTTAGACATGTTCATAGCTAACAGTTTAAATACACAGAATAGTTTGTAGAGTTTTGTACAGCCCTTAGTCTTATTGATGAATGTAAGTGATTACACTTGGAAATTTCTGACACCAAGTAGGTTATGCCTACTACTTGAGTTTTTGAGTGTTTTTATGGATGACAATAATGTGTTGTCTCATGTGAGACTAGGGGTAAGAGGATGGAGTGGGAAATAACAAGATTCAGTTGGAAGTAATCACTCCACACAATTACCTACATTTAAACATTTATTAGACAGCACAAAAGTTTGTACAGTATGTTACAGAGCTAAGTAAGACATAGTATTTGCAGTTATGCACGATATCATTGCGGAGAGAAAGAATTTACAAATTTTGGTATCTTAAGAATTCTGACAATCTGTGATGAAAAGCTCAGGGCAGTTCTTGATGCATAGAGCTTTAAAGTCGAACAATGTATGTTGCATTGACTAGTACTCAAGCAGAAATGTATATGAAGCACATAATTTTAAATCCCAGCAACTGGGTAGGAAGGCACACTAATCCACTGGTTGGAAGAATGAGTAATGACTGACTAAAATTGACTGTTCATCATCATATTCAAAGGCATAAATTCCCTAGAGATGACTAAAAGTTGAGGGAAATGTGTCATAAGGTGTCACTGTCAACTCTGAAAAAGCATAAGTTCACACACTCAAGTAAGAAAGTTGACATACACTAACTTCTGATGAGGTCATCGTCAAGTTGTTTTTCTTTAACTAGTTTGATTCTCACAAGTTGTAAGGTGAATAGAATAGAATATATGGAATATAATGTGCTGTTAACATCCTTGCTTCCATAGCAATATTAGCAATAAAATTATAAATATCTATAGCATGATGCTATAGATATTTTGACTTTCCCACTGTTATGAAGTATGGTGATTGGTCAAAAAATGACCCCTGAGATTTTAACATTTTTGGACTCAGGACGTTGAAACATACAAGAAATGCAAAAAAAAATTTGAGGATTTTTTTCTGTGGGGGGACAATTTTATTCACCCTCTTTGAAACTTTAATAACTCCTGTGCTTTTTGTCAAAAATTTCTGAAATTTTGCAGGGAAGTTCATGTATTAGAGAGATTGATGCTATTAAATTTTGGTGGTTAATTAAAGATCGAGGGGATTATGTCATATCTTGATTATGGTCTGACATAATAAAATTTTACTCATTATTAGCATTTACAATTTTTTATAAAACCCATCCCTACCCACAAAATTGAGTTTTTTGCCATTTTATAATAATAAAAAAATATATAAAAAATTCTTTTTAATAAACTATCATAACAGATGGTGCCACCAAATGTTGCCAGAAAAGTTAAGCAACATTTTTTCAACTTCCTAATTTAACAAGAACTCTACCTTTTCAGTGGTCTCTTGATTACTTTTACTGCAGACTGCCATGATGGAAAACAGTGCCATCTACACATTTTGCAGGTGAATGTGACCAATGACGGCCACATTTACCTTACAAAATAGCTTTTGTAATATAATAGCAATTAATGAAAACTAATTATGCTTCATCTTTTTAAATTTTTTAAATTGAAACTAGAGCAATTAATAATTATTTTAGCAAAATATAGACTCAAATGTATTCACTAGATCAACTATTCAGAGGTTAATTTTTATCATCATTATGGTTAAATATAAAAAGTAACTATAAAAATAAATGTGTTCAAAACTTTTTACTATAAACCAAATTGATATCCAATTCAAAAATTCAACTACATTACAATTATTTTATATTCCAGAAGTTGTAAGAATTTATTATTATTGTTTAATATTTTGGCACAATCACTTACATGGGCTGAAGTTACCCCAGTTTATGGTACTTGTTAAAGCTAAAACAATTACCAGATTATATCATGTTAAATTACTAATACTGTTAATTTGGCACTAGAGGTAGGTGTTAGGTGTCATCTTGTGTTAAAGTTAATAATTATAATTAAATTAATATTTTAATAATTAATTTAGAAGATTCTGGAAGAAAATAAGCAGGGCTTGAACCTGCAATTTCCACTTTCTTGTGGTCACATTGCTAGTTATGTTACTTGGATCTTCATTTGATCTTCATTTCCAGAACTGTTAATTTAGATATAATCATACTCAGTTACTTACAATGCTGGCTGGAGACAATTTAGTGCCCACAGCCTATAACTCCAACTATGGCACTCAGCTGGCAATCACATCTATCTTAGCATAGCTTATATATACAAATAGCAACATTAACACCTTTCAATTTCCAGTAAAAATGATTTAGTTCAACGTGGTTTAGTTTTTTGCTGGACATTATAAAATGCTAAGTATATGATCTTAAAACTGTTATCTAAGAATGTTTATAAATTTCATTATTTAGTTTTAACATTTCTTACCATGATTAAGAACCTTCTATAATAATTTTATAAATTTAAAAAACTTTTATAATTATGAGAACTACTCATTTTTTAAGTAAAAGTTAAATATAAAAATAACTTATTTCATTTTAAAACACAGTATATTACTTATATATATATATATTATGAAGCATTAAAAAAGACCAAAATATTTATATTTCTTTTTATTCAAGTATAATTAGAATAATTATTAAAATATTAGTACATTTTCTATTTAAAAATTACTGGCATCATTAAAAATACATGAAGATACATAAAATACTGAAAACTGAAAATTTTTTATTCTAGCAGATTATCATTGCAAGTGTGGATCCAGGGGTGCGGAGGGTGCATTCCCTAAATGAAATTCCTGAATCCACCCTTGCATTGCCAATGATAAATGAGCTAAGCTACATCTTTATTATTATTAGGTTATTTTTATTTGTAAAGTTCTCCATTGCTATTTATTAATTTGTCTTTGATTTATACTGGTATTACTTGGACTATTATTATTTGAATGATAAGTATTTTAAACCAAAAAGTAGTTTACTCTATTATATAGATTATAGAACTATTAATCACTATTTTATTAGAAAAGTTTTGATAATACATTGAATAATTCACTTATTATAGTCATTTTATTAAATTTTTATTTCATTGCTTACCTAAGTAGCAAGTAATGAATTAATTACTTTGAAAAAAAAATTAATACAGTAGAGCGTCGATTTTCCGAAAGTCAATCATCCGAAAGAATTCCAGTCGGCAAATTTAAATTTTCGCCAGTGCTGTGGCGCTTCAATCTTTGGCTATGTCTTGGGCTACTCAAATATTTTACGTTTTTGATACTAAATTAACATCTGAAGTATAATTTTTTATTNATTATGTAATTTGAAACCAAAAGTTCATTAATTTTATTATAAAAAATATCACATTTTGAAATAATTAATTACTTAAAAATTATACTTTAACAGTCCTAAATGAATGAATTTTTAAATTTTACTACCGATTTTTGTTATAAAATAAAGAATAAATTTAAAGTTTTTAAAAATATTTTGTTGTTATTTAAATATTTCATATTAACAAAACTATTTCAGAAAATAGTTTATAATTAGAATTAGAAAAATAATAATTTTTAAAGTGTAAATGGAATGTTGAGCCTTAAATTTTAGTTGATTTTTTTTTATTTTATTACTTTCTATTAATTCAAATTTTTATGAAGGTCAATTTATGATTAGAAAAACGTAAGAATTTTGTATAACTTTTAGAGGGAAAAAAAATTATAAAATTTTACGAGTTAAAAACTTTTTATATTAAAAATATTGAGTTTTGAGAACATTCCAGATCGATTTTCAAACAACACCCTTTGAATAATAACAAAATTCGATTATGATGCTGGGTATTTCTATGCCGTAATTTTTTAAAAAAAGTAATAAAAGTTTGACATTATTATTATTATTATTAAGAAAAGAAAGAAATAAAACTAAAGATAAAAACATTAAATAATTTGTTACATTTATATTAAAAAAATATTTACATCTATATATTTTTTTAATTATTCTTTTACAATCATTTTAATTAGCATTTTAATATAAACCATTGAAATATATTTGAAAACAAGTTCTACTTATTGTTATAATAATTTGTAAAATAATGAGAGTTTTTAAAAAATGAATTTGTCTTATAAAATTTTGTACATATTGTCTATGAGATGAAAAATGAGTTTATTATAATTAGGAGCATTGCACAATTAATTGAATAAGTAACTAAATAAAAAAATTTATACAATTTTATATAACATGAAAAATTAAACATTTTTTTTTATAATACATTAATAATAGATATTGACATATTTTAATACATTTCATTCCAAGCTATAATTAAAAGTAAACTATCTTGTTCTTCAAGTTGATTATGTCAACATAATTCTAAAAGATAATGTAATAAAGTGTTTTTATTAATATCTATTTTAATACAAAATATATTGCACTTATATACAGTTGAGTTCACTTAGAGAGCACTCTCAGGATCACACTTCCTTATCAGAAATAATAAGATAATCTAGTGGGTTCATGGTATATTCTGTCTTTGCACTTTTTAGCTCTATATAACTTCTAACGTGCTTGGAAATCTTAAAATTAATTGTTATGAAGTTCTATTTTACTAATTGATTTTCCTTTTTATAACATTAATTTTAACAAATAATCAGAAAATAATTTATTTACCAATCAGATTACTTACATTTCTTTCCAGAAATATTGGGAGGACTAATTGAAAGAATGTGAACATTCTTGTTCCAAAATTTCTGAATGCTGTCTAATGTGACATATGGTATAAAAACAAATGTAACTACAGTATTGCAAGAGTAAAGCTATTTTCTATCAGATTTTCATGCAATAATTTACAAAAGTGTAAATAAACTACATGTACTATTGTAACTATTCATGCAGTAAACAACCTAAACAAATTTGCAAAAGAAATTAGTAATATTTTATATATATATATAAAGCTGCATATACATGCAGCTTTCTTTCTAATCATCTCTTCAATCTCATAAATGTATTATTGTCATTAAAAATTTTTTCTAGCATTTTCTTGTGATGCTTAAATGAAACAATGCATCTTTATGAAAACAGTTTTGATGATTCATGAAAAATTTTCAATTTGTCTTTGTCTTGTTCAATCTCTTCATTTTTTTTTACTTGTTTTTTTCACCATATAGACTATTTCAACAAACTACTATAGTGTAGAGCCTTGTAACTGTGTGCTCCAGGCAGTGATGTACTATAAAATTAAAGATAGACCTTTATAAATCCTCCTTAGAATAGTGCTTCTTTATGTGGATTACTACTCTAAAAAAGTCTGACATGACACTTATTTGACCACACTGCTATGCTGTTCAATGCTCTGTTAATGGACATCCTGCTGCTAATGCAAGAAAATTGGGAGGCAACATGAAAAAGTGATCTCTTAAGCAAACTGTTTCCTTATGCAATGCCTTGTTAAGTGGACTCAGCTGTATTAATTTATAATATAACATTTACAGAAATTGAGGTACTGCATTAATAAAGATTAAATATATTGTTTGGAAATAACTATATATTTTTATGAAAATCAGTTCAAATCCTTTCAAATCAGTTAATTTCATATAATTGCTAATTATTACATTAAAGAATTTTTAATGCTTTTAGTAAATACACTAGTCATTGTTCACTTTTATTATTTACATATTTAAAATTACTTAAAGAAGATAAAAATTTTACACTCAGTTTTTAAGTTTAGATTGATAGTTAAATTCATGAAGTTTATATAAATCTCTTATTTTTTTATTTGTAAAATAAATAATCAGATTTATTAAGACAACACTTTTTGAGGATTTTATTTCATCGTCAGTTCACTACAAAATCAAGTACAAAATATGAACAATTAAATTAAATTATGCTTCTAGCCCCAAAGTTAACTATAAATTAAAAGGTTAGCTAAATAACTCAAAATATTCAAATGTAGCTTTAATATAGGAAATTAATTAATATAGGAAAGTATATTAATATAAAGCAATATTTGAATATTTTGAGTTTGGTTGTTTAATGATTCTTCTTACCTTGATGTGTTAAGTCCATTTAATNATAATATAAAATTTGAAAAAATTTAAAGTTAATTTAATATGTTGGTTGTTATAATTTAATGGATATAATAGGGATATTAGTATCTTATATATGATGTAGGTTTTAACATTATTGTAATATATTTTTGCAGAAAATTAAATCTTATTTCAGTTAATTACTGTTTCTGTTTTTGTCTGTGCATGACATACACACTCATAGAATTATAGGATATAAAATTAAAGAAACATACAGCATAATGTTTTGTGAAGTACATTCATGTAAATCTGTAAAATTGTTAGTAATATTATTATAAAAACTAAAAAAAGCATACAATGTTAAACAAATTTCTGAATAAAGTCTGAAATGATCTTTTGCCAAAATTAAGATTAAATTGGCAAAAGATTGTTTGGCTTTAATTAATTAAAATCAGGTTATGAGGAGTTGTCTATATACAAATTTCTAAATAAGAATGCTAATTAATTAATTTAATAATTCATGCATTAATTTTTTTTTATTTTCAACAACAAACTTTGAATTCAACAAACTATTATTTTTCAAATCATATTGTCATAATTGTAAATAGAAGTAAATTATATTGGCATTTGGCCAAAGTCTATTTTATTTTATTTTTATTTTTTCTGAAAACAATATATTTAATATTACTGTGATAAATATTTGCAGAAAATAAAATATTTTTTAGTTAATTACTGTTTTCTAAAAAGAAAACAGTTTTTGCCTATGTATGATATGCAAAAGCATAGAATTTTAAGATATAAAACTAAAATGTACAACACAATTTTTTGTAAGGTGCATTTGTGTGTTGTTTGAAATGTATTTTTTTTTCAGAAAAATAATATATTTTGCATTTTTTGTTTTAATTAGAAGTTTGTTTTTATTTTATTTTATTTTAGAAAAAACAGTAAGATTTCAAAGACTATTTTTATGATTATTTTTATACTCTTAAAATATAATTGAAATTATATATGACAAATTATAAGAATTAAATTGTTACATTCTTACAAATCAAGTTATATAAAAAATTCAAATTTGTTAACTATATATTTTATTATGACTTTTAGACATTTTAATTAAATTCAATTCATTTATACTAACTTATATCTAACAAAATTGTATGTGTTCAGACAAAAATATATATTTTTTAAAATTGAGATATACAGTAATACCTCGTTTAATGATAGGGATGTGTTCCTCAAAACTGTTACATTGACAGAATTATTGTTAACAGAGGTAAAATATCATGTGACTTACAGAGATATGTTCCTTAAATAAAAATAAACAATTTTTTAAACTAAAATTTTATTTTATTTTATTTTATTTCTGAAAATAATATATTTAATATTTTAATATGTAAATAAAAACTAAATTTTATACATTTATATTTAATTGCATGTTTTGAAAGTTTTTGTCAAAACATGGATATTTGTGTGAATTAAAGCTTATTTTTTAGGTTTAGCTTAAAGACAAGAATTAAAATGAAATAAATTTTTAGTGAAAATTAAATTACATTTTTAATTTTTTGATAAAAACAAATCAATTATGGACTGCTTCACTTTTTCCTTTTCATGTAAAAGTAGCCCAAAAATTAATGCTAGTAATCAAAGCTCTGTCTATGGTTGGTAGCCTGACAATCTTTTCATTTGCATGTCATTGTTTATTTTAATCATTGATAGTAGCAGATCCTTCTGAAATAACTATATATGGCACTTAAATTGAAAATAACATAAAGTGAAACACTATCTATTTATATTACAGGAGCTTCCCGACTTATGAAAGTTCATAAGTCTGAAAGAAATCTGACTGTACCTTTAAAGTTTAATTTCATGTGGATTCTGAAAGTTCTCTTGCTAGTCATGGAGTGGTTTTGAAGTCAGTCTTGAGCCAGTAATAAATAATTATTATGGATTCATTTCTATTGAGTGATGTCATTTTTTGTTAACACATGAATTCTGACATTCCATCACCTCTTGTGAGCTGACATTGAAGTTGGTAACATTGGAAAACCATGTTTTTCACTATTGTTTTCAATATTTGCAAACTTTTATGATCAGTGCTTCAAAAATGCAACCAAAACTTAATAATAAATCTAACAGTGGAGATAAATGCAAGAAGTATGACTCTATTACCATGGAAACTAAACTTGACATTATAAAACTTAAGTGTGTTAGGTTAAATAAAAATAATGTTTGAAACACCTGCTACTAAGCAGTAGCGAGCGGGTAAACAAGCATAATGTATTCTATTAAGTACATTGAAGGATCAAACAATAACAATAGTTGGTTATTCTGTATACATATATACTTTCTAGGTTAGTTTTCAACTTACAATAAAACCTCGGAACCTAATCTGTTCCTAATTAGAGGAGCGCCTGTAATTAAATTTAGTTGTAGTAAAATTTACAAAGTTTTGTACACTTAAGTTATCAATATTGTTATAGCAAGGTATTGTTTAGAGAGGTAATGTAAAGTGTGGTATTACAATATATATTTTTAGTTTTCTATTAAATTCTGAAAATTATTATTAGTATTTAATTTACTCTTTTCATTCTCAGTTAATTCAATATTTAGGGATGCTGAGATAACAGTTTTGGGAATTGTCTTAATCACATCAATTACAGAACTAAAATTTAAAATTATAATGAAATCATTTTTCATATCAACAAAAAATTACAAAACATTTTAAATATATTTTAAAACAAATTTTATTTTAAATAAAATTTACATTTATATAGACTCTTTATTAGAGATCTATATGTGGCTCAAATTATTGTAATATATTTCCATATGTATCAATACTTCCATTATTTGTTTCTAATAGAAATATTAATTGATGCAATTTAAAATAACAAAATTACTGTAATTTCCTGCATATAATCTTCAAAGGGATATAATCCACAGATACAACTTTCCATTGCAGTGGCGTAGCATAGTGGGGGCGGCAGGGGCAGCCCGCCTCAGGCGGCATTTTTAGGTGGCTGCAAAATTTCACAATAAATAATAATAATAACTTGTAAAAATTTGAACCATTTCATTTCATATTTTTGTCACACCTACAATTCGGACCGATTGAAATGAGCACGGAATTTTTCATTACTTATTCTGTGATGAAACTGAATTTTAGTCTTTTAAATTGACATACCTAAATAAGGGTAAGGGTGTGGCAAAATTTTCCTCCTCCCGGGCGGCTGACACCCACGCTAATCCACTGTTTCATTGTTAAAAAATTCATTGTACAATTTGTTCAAATCTATATCTTTGTTTATTTGCTTTCTGGATGCATCAGCAATGAAATTATGTGGCTCATAATGATATTTAATGATTAAAAAGAAGTATTTTCAAATCTAGGAAAGTAAGTAAAAAATTTATTTTAAAGTATTATAACGAAAGTTTAAAATCTGGAATTATAAAATGCTCTTAGTTCCAATTTGTCTTCTTTCAACTTATGACACTGAAAATGGTATACTGTATTATGAAAATTATTAAGAAAAGTAAATATTGTCAAACAAGACTGCTTTATTCAAAGCGCTTTAAACACTTTGTTTTTAGTACAGTATGAACCAAGCACTTACAAAGCTGTGCTTCATGTTTAGGTTTTCAGTCCTTAAAATGAAAGAACTTTAATGTAGAAATTTGTAAACTCTATTATCATCAGTTTCAAAATCAAACATTTAATTAAACAAAGTTAACACATTTAAAATATTCTAGATTCCTAACATACAAAAACAATTAGAAATTTGATATAGACAGTTTCTACTGCAAGCAGGGCTGTGGAGTTTTCTGAAAATAATATATTTAATATTTTAATATGTAAATAAAAACTAAATTTTATACATTTATATTTAATTGCATGTTTTGAAAGTTTTTGTCAAAACATGGATATTTGTGTGAATTAAAGCTTATTTTTTAGGTTTAGCTTAAAGACAAGAATTAAAATGAAATAAATTTTTAGTGAAAATTAAATTACATTTTTAATTTTTTGATAAAAACAAATCAATTATGGACTGCTTCACTTTTTCCTTTTCATGTAAAAGTAGCCCAAAAATTAATGCTAGTAATCAAAGCTCTGTCTATGGTGGTAGCCTGACAATCTTTTCATTTGCATGTCATTGTTTATTTTAATCATTGATAGTAGCAGATCCTTCTGAAATAACTATATATGGCACTTAAATTGAAAATAACATAAAGTGAAACACTATCTATTTATATTACAGGAGCTTCCCGACTTATGAAAGTTCATAAGTCTGAAAGAAATCTGACTGTACCTTTAAAGTTTAATTTCATGTGGATTCTGAAAGTTCTCTTGCTAGTCATGGAATGGTTTTGAAGTCAGTCTTGAGCCAGTAATAAATAATTATTATGGATTCATTTCTATTGAGTGATGTCATTTTTTGTTAACACATGAATTCTGACATTCCATCACCTCTTGTGAGCTGACATTGAAGTTGGTAACATTGGAAAACCATGTTTTTCACTATTGTTTTCAATATTTGCAAACTTTTATGATCAGTGCTTCAAAAATGCAACCAAAACTTAATAATAAATCTAACAGTGGAGATAAATGCAAGAAGTATGACTCTATTACCATGGAAACTAAACTTGACATTATAAAACTTAAGTGTGTTAGGTTAAATAAAAATAATGTTTGAAACACCTGCTACTAAGCAGTAGCGAGCGGGTAAACAAGCATAATGTATTCTATTAAGTACATTGAAGGATCAAACAATAACAATAGTTGGTTATTCTGTATACAGATATACTTTCTAGGTTAGTTTTCAACTTACAATAAAACCTCGGAACCTAATCTGTTCCTAATTAGAGGAGCGCCTGTAATTAAATTTAGTTGTAGTAAAATTTACAAAGTTTTGTACACTTAAGTTATCAATATTGTTATAGCAAGATATTGTTTAGAGAGGTAATGTAAAGTGTGGTATTACAATATATATTTTTAGTTTTCTATTAAATTCTGAAAATTATTATTAGTATTTAATTTACTCTTTTCATTCTCAGTTAATTCAATATTTAGGGATGCTGAGATAACAGTTTTGGGAATTGTCTTAATCACATCAATTACAGAACTAAAATTTAAAATTATAATGAAATCATTTTTCATATCAACAAAAAATTACAAAACATTTTAAATATATTTTAAAACAAATTTTATTTTAAATAAAATTTACATTTATATAGACTCTTTATTAGAGATCTATATGTGGCTCAAATTATTGTAATATATTTCCATATGTATCAATACTTCCATTATTTGTTTCTAATAGAAATATTAATTGATGCAATTTAAAATAACAAAATTACTGTAATTTCCTGCATATAATCTTCAAAGGGATATAATCCACAGATACAACTTTCCATTGCAGTGGCGTAGCATAGTGGGGGCGGCAGGGGCAGCCCGCCTCAGGCGGCATTTTTAGGTGGCTGCAAAATTTCACAATAAATAATAATAATAACTTGTAAAAATTTGAACCATTTCATTTCATATTTTTGTCACACCTACAATTCGGACCGATTGAAATGAGCACGGAATTTTTCATTACTTATTCTGTGATGAAACTGAATTTTAGTCTTTTAAATTGACATACCTAAATAAGGGTAAGGGTGTGGCAAAATTTTCCTCCTCCCGGGCGGCTGACACCCACGCTAATCCACTGTTTCATTGTTAAAAAATTCATTGTACAATTTGTTCAAATCTATATCTTTGTTTATTTGCTTTCTGGATGCATCAGCAATGAAATTATGTGGCTCATAATGATATTTAATGATTAAAAAGAAGTATTTTCAAATCTAGGAAAGTAAGTAAAAAATTTATTTTAAAGTATTATAACGAAAGTTTAAAATCTGGAATTATAAAATGCTCTTAGTTCCAATTTGTCTTCTTTCAACTTATGACACTGAAAATGGTATACTGTATTATGAAAATTATTAAGAAAAGTAAATATTGTCAAACAAGACTGCTTTATTCAAAGCGCTTTAAACACTTTGTTTTTAGTACAGTATGAACCAAGCACTTACAAAGCTGTGCTTCATGTTTAGGTTTTCAGTCCTTAAAATGAAAGAACTTTAATGTAGAAATTTGTAAACTCTATTATCATCAGTTTCAAAATCAAACATTTAATTAAACAAAGTTAACACATTTAAAATATTCTAGATTCCTAACATACAAAAACAATTAGAAATTTGATATAGACAGTTTCTACTGCAAGCAGGGCTGTGGAGTCAAAGTCATGGAGTTGGAAGGAATTTCTTGACAGAGGAGTAGGAGTCGGGAAAAATGTGTCAACTCCGACTCCGTCATTTTAAATTTAATTTAGTTTCTTTTTTTATTTAAATGAAAGAAAATTTATTTTATATTTAATAATTTTTTAAAATGCTTTTGTATTTGTTATAATTCATTTATTTTAAATACAAAATGCAACAATTTAATTTATTAAATATTTATCAATAGCTTTCTTTGTAGTATTTGTGTTTAGTAGTTAAATTATTTTGACCCAATTGAATTTGAATATTTTTTATTCATTCCTTTATTATCCCCGCTCTAAATAAGTACTTTATTTTTCTGAATGAGCCAGGCTAATTGATCAGAGTATATATTTTTCTTTTCTGAACAAGGGGCTGAAGTAGCTATATTACACACTTTTTAGTTGGACTAACTTTTCTGAAAAGGTGAAATTGAAGTGCAAAAGCTCTAGAATAAAGATATGTAGATGTAGAATTTTATTGCTCCCCTTTTTCTTCTTATTAAATATTTGTTAAAAATTAATATTTTTATACAAATAAATATTAATGCAAGTTAAATATTAAAAATACTAACTATAAAAGTATTTGGGTAAATGCCCCAGGCTCCTTTTAGAGTTCAGAATAGGGTAACCCCCTACGAATGCCTTTGCCCCTCATAAAATGACTTGGTATTTAATTTTGCCAGAGTCAGGAGTTGGAGTCGGTCTACTAAAATTATTAGGAGTCTGAGTCAAGTGTTTTTTTACCGACTCCTCAGCCTGACTGCAAGAGTAATTTTTTAAAAACTAACCATTTAGTTTATCTCTTATATAACAGCCACTTCCATGCTTTAGGAAATTTTATCTATATCTCATTGATTACCATTGATCTAATATCTCATTGATTATTGATATCTCATTGATCATCGTAATCAATGAGATATAGATGAGATTCTTTCTATTCTGTTTGTGGATCTCTGCTTGTTCAGATCAAAATATTTTATTTTTCTTTAACTTCTGTCACTAATGTCACCTTATCTCATTCCACTTCCATACTGCAGCCAAAGCTATTTTTACCTTACATTTTCTTACATCCTCACTATGTTTTTTAATCTTTTTCCTCATATTGTCTTGTTGCTTCTACATAGACCTTCTCTCTTTACCTCTCCTTTGTTAAAGGAATCCTATAGATCCTCTTGTCTAAAGGATCTATGTTTTCTTTCTCATTTCTAAAAATATCAAACACTGTTTTATTATGAGCAAACATGACGTTTTTATTTGTCCTATCAAGTTTCCTCCGAAACATTTTCTTAAAACTTGAATAATAGCTTGTCAGTCTATTATGGAAAGTCCAGCAATTTTCATTCTTTCTCTCCTTTCTAATAGCTCTTCCTCCAGTTTTACTAAGAATACTATTAAACATACAGTAAGTTCATCCATATTTCCTCACAAGCTCTCTTAAATATATCTCTTATTCACCAAATCTTGCTCCTAACTGGTCATCAGGGGAGATCTGCATAAGGACTAGTAGGGCTTAAGCCCTGGTCCCCCAAGTGTAAAGAGTCCACAAAAATTGAATTATCATCATAAATTTTTAATACTTTTTCATTAACAATGAGCACTTATCATATAGTAAAAAAATAGTTAATATTAATAATATAATGATAATGATAATTTATAGTACAGTAGAACCTCGAAAACTCGGCTCTCGATAACCCGGCACTCCGGATAACTTGGCCACACCCTGGCAGGGCAAAAAAATCCTTAGTTAATTAATTTTCATTATAGACAGCTTTATAAAAGCATAAAAACTCTCATAAAGTATTTTTCTGAGGTCTGTCTTATCAGGTAAATTACTATACACAGTGTATTCATTAATTTTCATTTTCATGTAGTAAAGGCTCTATGCCTTCATAAAGGACGTAGTTTTCCTTTGTTTAAGGGTATTTGGGCAGTTTATTCTCTGTTGTATTCTCAAGCAAACAATACATACAAGTACAGTACAGTATTTTCTGAGGAAACACGCATACTTATCCTTTTTTAGGCCGAGTTTTCGAGGCTCTACTGTAATACAGTAGAACCTCGAAAACTCGCCCTAATGTGGACTGAAGGGTGGCCGAGTTTGTGAAAATGCTGGGTTACCGGGAATGGGGTTAAAAAAAAATAAGTACGAGCGTTTCCTCAGAAAATACTGTACTGTACTTGTATGTATTGTTTGCTTGAGAATACAACAGAGAATAAACTGTTCAAATACCCTTAAACAAAGGAAAAGTACGTACTTTATGAAGGCATAGAGTCACTTTACTACATGAAAATGAAAATTAATGAACACATAGTGTACAGTAATTTACCTGATAAGACAGACCTCAGAAAAATGCTTTATGAGGCATAAAGCTGTCTATGATGAAAATTAATTATCTAAGGGTATTTTTGCCCTGCCAGGGTGTGGCCGAGTTATCCGGAGTGCCGAGTTTTCGAGGCTCTACTGTACTTGTTTTATTGTAATTAATGTAATGCAATTGGTCAGGTCACCAACTTGCAATTTTAAATCACTGTCAATAAGCCCTAGGCCTCAAAAAACCTAGCTTGTCACCATGCACTCTCTGCATATTAATGCACTCCATGCCTCCCGCTTGTATCTCCACAGATCTTGATTTCAGGGAAATATATACAGGTATTGTACATATGTATCCTTACTAAAGACACTCTTGTGAAGCTCTGCTCTTTATGGCCAAATAAAACAGTATTGTTTGATGGTACTTAGTTGACAGTCAGAGTGCGGTGATCGGACTAAAAAATAATTTTATTAATATTAAACAATCAGGCACACTTGCTAATGGCACAGGATAACAGTTAAATTTGAAACTCGGTACTGTAATTGGCAACAAATACATATTATATAACAGCTCATAAGTTTATTCATATTTAACTCAGCTTTGTACTGTTATAGTTTAAAAATAAAATTAATTTTCTGCAGTGCTGCTTGGTCCAAGATTATCATTTTAATCTCAGTTTTATAATAAAGTTAAAATGAATTAATAATAATAAGTAAAATTAATTCGTACCAACATTGCAAAACTCCTTCAATATGATTTTTGATTCCTTTGAATACTTTAGTTTTTCAGTGTTTTTATGAATCTTTAATGTATTAATAAAATATCATAATTAATTTGCACTTCTAATTTTTTCTGAATTTATCACACACACTTTCTACATATCTACATTGAAGAAATCATCATATCTGAGTCATATTTTGTCATATGTAAAAGTCTTCTTGACAGAAAGAGACAAAAAGGTTAACTTAAGATCTTAAGCTAAGTGCTTGCAGCGTTTTGTTCCAAATATATTTTGAGATGTTTATTGAAACACATACCAACTAAGACGATGGACATATAAAAACACTATATCCATCTTCAAGTAGAAGGGAATGCATCTGCCCAACATGTAAACAACAAGACACCTCATCAAATTTTATCATATCAAGACGACTTCTTAACATAATAAAAACTAAAATGATTTTAGAATCATTGTTTGATTTGAAAAAACTGTTACAGATTATATGCAAAAACCTATAATCACACTGTTGATATCAAAAGAATTTAAAAAAAAACCAATCCATGAATTGTAGACAGAAAATTATGATAGATTATTTTCATTTAACTAAGATCCAGCTGAGATGTCAACATTACTTGAAATATTGTCAACAAATATTATTTGATGTAAATTATTTTGAGTGAATATTTTATATCCTTTGATATTCAAATAATATTAACTGATATCTATCAATAAATATTTTAAAATTTTAAAATAATATGTGAGGTATTTGAATACTTTGAATAGAAAATTAGTGTGCTGTTTATTATCAGTTTGAGCAGTTTCTTATTAATTATTTACTATTAAAATTAGTATCAATATAAAATATTTGATTTATTAATACAGTATATACTATCAGTAATGAATAAATACTTGAGTTTTTACAATCATATTAGCTAATTCATATTACAAAATTTTTTGATAATCATATAATTAGAACTATTTTATGATGATAACTATTTTTAAAATTTTGTAATATGCATCAGGCTTTTAGTAAAATTTTGTAATATGCATCAGGCTTTTAGTAAAATTTTGTAATATGCATCAGGCACCGTAGCTTTTTATTTAAAAGCAAATAAAAAAAATCAAAATAGTTTAGTTTAAGCTTTTCTCTTCTCAAGATAAAAATGAAATTCAAAAATATAACTTAAGTTATTTTGAATTTCTACTTATAATAATAAATGATTTTTACTAATAACAAATTATTTCAATTGTTTGTAATTGATATCAATGGATGTTAAATGATACAAAAAAGTTAATCAAATTATTTAAATAACATTAAAAAAACTTTTAAGATTTGATTCTAAATAATTTTAATTGATTCAATTAATTTCAAATTATCTGTCAGCAGTTTTTTATATTATTTCTATGTTCATATCATTTTAATCACTTGAATGTGTTAAATGATATCAAGTGATATTTCTATTAACACTCAGTTTACATCATTTTCAAAACAGTTCTTTTACTATTTTATTTAAGTATTTTTCCCATATATAAAATAATATACTATACTTTATCAAACTTTTATACAGACCAATAATATAAAGATAATTACAATGAATAATTACTTCAAAACAAGAGCATATATACTTTCAAATCCAGCTTGAATTATCTATCAACAGATAATAAACATAATACCTTGTTTGACATCATTATCATTTGGATTGAAATCTTATAAAAGTTCATTTTTTAGTAAACAATAAAATGTGAACAATTTGTCAATATTTTTGTAGGAAATCTATACAGATTTCTGGAATGAACAATATTAATGTTTATTTTTTCATCTAAGTATTAAAAGTCCAAAGTCAAAATTTAACTTATCATTCAATTTATTTTAAATTTGCAAATGTCTGTTGTTATCTTCAGGTTTTTGATCATTGGCTATGGACAGATATAATTATACTGTAAATTTGGCTACTTTGTTCTCATGATTGATATTTAAAGATTAAAAATACTTTGTTTTTTATTATTTTTTAATTAAATTTTTCAAATATTTAAAAAAAATAATTTAAATGACTATTTTTATTATTAAATCATTTCATTTTAAACAATTACTATTAAAATTTTTATTTATTTCTTTTTAGTGATTGAAAATATAATGTTAATAATGTCTATTAGTGAATTTTACTGGCAAACTAATAAATCTTAATGAATTAATCTGTAATTTGAGAAAGTGACAGAAATAATAAACACATTCGTTATTTCCACAGAGAGAAAAAGAATCTTATTATTCTGAAAATATTTTTTACATATTAATTTGATTGATTATATTTTTGCTTCTTTTGGAAAAAGAAAATAATCTGGCAAATACATAATCAATTGCTATACAGATTGCTCATTAATATTTTTTTTTTTGTTGTTTAAAATTAATTTTAATTATGAGGATTATATTATGCTTAAAGTATTTTTCATATTTTCAATAAATACAGTTACATAAATAATTTTTTTTTATTATCTCATCTGGAAAAAATGAATATTGGGATGCCAAATATGCCATTAGTATTTATCTCAAAAATATCCTCATTTTAATTCATTTATTCACTTTTGTTAATTTTAAATTTAAAAATGTTCATAATAAAATGGTTAGTAAAATAATAATCTATTTCTTGGTCCAGGGTTTTTCATTGCATAAAAATAAATAATCACTTTTTAGTTGTCTTCATAAAATGGTGTTGCAAGCTTGGATTTAATTTTATTATAACATATTCCTATAATCCAGAATTACTACAAATAGCTTTAATTCAGATAAAAGAATTAAGAGTTAATAATTTATGGTATCAGATTATGGATACATAAACTGTCATTCCTTTAAATATCCAGTTGTCATTTCTTCATAAAATTCTATTTTATCTAGATGAAACTGACTTACCAGCATTTTGTTAAAAAATTTTTAAAATCTTTAAACATTCTAATTGCTTCATAATTAGCTTGACAAAGGAATTTTAAAAATATAATTATAAATGATGTCATATGTCTAAATTTTAAATAATAAATTAGCAATCATTGTCAATAATAAATAATAAATTTATTGATCTTCAGCACACTACGTGATAGCATAATTATGATTCATAAGTAATTGGAATACAGCTACATCTAATGTAATTATGCACATTCAATTTACAGTTGTTATTATATATTAAATACTGACAGAAAAAATTGCAAGACTGAGAATGTATTTCAATTTGCTCAAGACTACACCTACATGTTAAACACATACATAACCATCACTTGTGTGAAGTCAGAACCTATTCTGTTAAGATTAATCATATTTGTTATTGTAAACTGCTCTTGAGTTAGGAACTATCTGTTCATTTTTTGTATGTCCGACCATCAAAAGACCACTCAGGATTGAGTCTGATTACTGAAAGATAACCTTATCAGTTGTATATACAAAAGGTAAATTGTTTACAAACTGAGTCTTAGTCTATTATCTGATAAATGTATACTTTTATTTTGTCAATTGTTCACGATAGCAGATGCCATTTGTGTAAGATCCAAGTCGGATGTATGTAAGCTAATAAATGTTTAAATGTTCTCATTAATCTTATCTCGCCTTTTGATTCGTTCATGGTTACTAGAAATTATCACAAATTCTCATCACTAAACAATATAGAGTGCCATTCTGTCCTCCTAGTGATCCTGTCACAACGCTAAAGCTGTGCATACTGGTGTAAGTGGAAGTCTGATCAGAGTCATATGTATCTGTAGTCATGCTGCAAATAAATGATTCACAGTGATTTTTGTATTGATTTTGAAATATTGATATTACTGGTGCCACATTTATTCTGTGTCTTGCAAATGCTGTGAGATCTCCCATAAGTGCCTTCCAATGTTTATTCTCAGCATACATATGTACTACATGGCAATCCAGAACTGTATCTATAGCTATGCGTGTGTTCAGTTGACCACTGTTGCCAACATTGAAACGCCACTGACATGTTTTGTCCAACACATGCAGCAATTCTCCGATATGTCCACACAACCTTTCAAATGGCTGTAATGGCATTAAAAAAAAGGAGTACATGTACAGTACTTGCCATGGCCAGTACTTGCTTACACTTCACTATTACACAAAAGTTTTTTGTACCATTCATCAATGTAACAAGCTCATACACGGATGGCACAATGAGTGGTATGACATCACATGATGACAACATCCTTGAAAATTTAACCAGAAAATCTACCACCCCTCAGCTTGAATAAATAAGTTATATCCAAGCTTATATTTACATCATTACATCCTTCAGTGTTGCAATTTTTTTTATCAGTGTTTTTTTAAAAAAATGAAAAATAAAATTATCTCTAAATTAGAAACTGCACAAATTGAAAATTATATATATATTTCTAAAATGTTTAAATTATTCATTGATTTAAAAAAATTAGAATTGAACCAAAAACAGAGTTTTACATTTGCCAATTTATTTGAAATGATACACTCAATGTATTATGTGTTAGAAAATATATTATGATTCTGCGAATGCATTTATTTGCTTTATCACAATATCCTTAGTCTACATAAGATTCAGTTTTTAAAAGATTAAAAAATATAAATCATTGCTTAGTATATTTTTAACAGATACAAAAAGTAACTTAACTTTGGTTTGCAAGTTACAAGGCATAAAGAAGAAAGAAATATTGATTTCAAAAAATCCTTAGACAAAGAAACAGAATAGAGAGAAATATTTGAAAAAATATATATTTTGTAAAATCATCATAGAAAAATTAAATGCAAGAACAATGATTAATTTAAGATGATAAAGTACAGTGGTGCCTCGTACTTCAAATTTAATTCTTTCCATGAGGACATTTGAACTCTGAATTGTTGAAGTCCAAATCAATTTTTCCCATTAGAAATATTGGAAAGTGAATTAATTCATTTCTAGATCCTAAATAATACCCATTTCAATAAACTTAAACAGTAAATACACATAATTTAAGGTAAAAATAACACAATTAAATGCCCTAAATAATAAATTGAAACATAAACAATAAGTAAAATACGTAAATACTGTGTAATAAAATGAAAATTGCTTTCACTGTATATTAGTGACAAGTGCTGATGTCCCATTTTTTAAGGTCACTATGCAGCTTGCTTGGCTATCTCAAATAATCCCTTCAGAGATGGTATCACCAGCTAATTGCTTCTCATTTATCCACACTAGGAGGACTTTTTCTATTTCCTCAATAACATGTGATCTCCTGGAGGTTAATGTTGTCATACCTTTAGCCACATTTGCTGCTTCTTCAAGAATGCTGCACACAGTTGACTTCAGCATCTTAAACATGGCCAATAGATTTGTAATATGTGTATTGCTTTCCTTCTTTGTGTTCACTTTTCATCTCATTCATTAATATTATAACATTTCTCTTAGGTTTCATTGCTTCCACATATTTATTTGATGCCATGATTAATACGTAGATGTTGTGTGTGTGTGTGTGTGTGTGTGTGTGTGTGTGTGTGTGTGTACTCTCTCTATTTTTGGTGTGTTTGGTACACACCAAAAATAGAGAGAGAAAAAAGCACTGAAAACGTATGAGTGTAACACAATATGCTTTTATAGCAAGAGCAAGAGACAACTTCGGCATACAACAAATGGTGTTTTTGCAGCAAGTACATTTTTTTCACTGAACACACAGGACTTTAGCAAATAAATTTAGCATTCATACTTTGGAATAATCAAAATTACAGTTGATCAAAGTACAAGGTACCACTGTATATTAAATTTATTGAAAGTAATGTTTAAAAATACATGACAATGAGATGAAAATACAAATTACAAAGATAGTTTTGTTGTTTTCAATATTTGAATATTGTCAATGAAATCAGAAAAGTGTGTAACTTCAATTTTATTGAAAATAAGATTTTAATATCTTCTAACGGGTAAAAACAATATCTACCACCTGATAGCGTGTATCTCCTGCTAATATAAATTGCTTACAATATTTAACCATCATTTGAAAAACAGTGTAATTCCATAACAAAACAATGTGGTGCAGTCTTATTGATCTTCTGTAAAATTTGCTGATGTGGAGTTACACAATTTCCTGGTTTCACTGTTATTGTGCAGAAAGTTTTCTATTGTTCAATTCTGACAATAAGATAAACTTTTTTTTAATGAGATGATTTAGTGTTCTGCATATGAATAATCAGCAGTTTGAAAATTGATCAAGTTGCATTTTAAGAAAAATTTTTTGGATAAAGTCTTATTTTTTATTAGAAAAATAGTTAAAAGTAATTCAATATATTTTATTTTACAACAAGATATTTATCCATAAATTTATATATAGTTATTAGCTGTTAAAATTATTACACAATTATATATACAAATTAATGTTTACAGATAGAGAATATTAGTCATTCGAACACAAATCAATTATTGTATTTATTCAGACACTTTGCCAAGTGTCTGAATAAATACAATAATTTTTGTGTTCGAATTACTAAAAATTACTGGCACGGTTTCAAAAATACCAAGATAGAGAATAGTTTCTCTGTTACGGGGCTATACAACTGGATAAGAATAATTGTAATTATACAATTTTAATATATATAGATATGACTATAAAACACAACTTCTATGGTTATCGAAAAAACATATATACATGAATAGTGTTACAACGATTATAACAAGAACATCATATATAAAAATAGCCAACATTGTCCAAATGAAGAGTTTATATATTTTGAATAATTACAATAAATTTTTCTGAAATTTTAACAAAGTAGTTATAGATTTTGTATAAATTTTTCTTACTAAGATTATTTAAACTTCTTTTGAAATCAGTTGAAAAGTTGTAATTACATATTTGGAGTAACAAACAAAATTTACTACTACACTAGGGTTTCTTTCCCGGGATCCCGTGATTCTCGCCGTTTATTCCCTACGAGAAAAATCCCGGGAAATTAATTTTCCCGGGAAATCTCGCATTTCAATAATAACTTACCATGTCAGGTTTTCTTTCTATTATTTATTATACGAAAAGTTGCATCTTGAAGACTTACCTAAGAGAGAAATTTTGAGGTTTCTTGCTGCATATTATTACCTATGTTTTACAAGTCTGTACTTGTTAGTTCATGTAATATCTATGTATTGTGTTTGCGCATCATTGAACAGCGGAGACTTGCTGAAAGTAAATATCACTCATCGCACTTTAGTTTATTTTTTATTTCATCTTTAGAAGTAAAATAGTATTTTTTTTGTAATCATTAAAACTCCCAATGAAACGCTTTATTTTACTTTCAT
>NW_019384856.1:348803-354649 GCF_000671375.1 Centruroides sculpturatus
TACACTGAAGTGTTAAATTGGATCTCATTCATATAATACTGTTCAGAATTGGGAACATTTCAGTTGTTTATTTTCGTTAAAATGGAAGTAACAGATGAATATAAGAGACATGTTTTATACTTTTTATTGTTTAAGTGGTGAGAATGCTACAAATGCAGCCAAAAAATTAAATACTGCTTATAATCAAACTGTAACAAGTGTAAGGACTGTGCAGAAGTGGTTTGAAAGATTTAGAAATAATGATTTTACTGTGAAGGATAAGGCTCGTACTGGAAGACTCGTTGACTTTGATGATGATGCTCTCTCTGCACTAGTTGAAGCAGAACCATCTTTAACAGTTGATGAAATTGTGGAACATTTAAATTCATCCCATGGAACTGTTCATAGACATCTACAACAAATCGGAAAAGTTTCAAAGCTAGGAAAATGGATACCACATGAACTGTCAATAGCTAACTGACAACAANAAAAAACAGTTCCATCAGCGGGGAAAGTGATATCCTCGGTTTTTTTGGGATGCTAAAGGCATCATTTTTATTGACTACCTAGAAAGAGGAAAAACCATCAATGCTGTCTATTACTGTATACTTTTGGAAAAACTGAAAAAAGAAATCGAAGAAAAGAGGCCACACTTGAAGAAGAAGGTTCTGTTTCACCACGATAATGCCAGAATCACTGAACAAAAGATAAACGAACTTAGCTTCCAATTAGTTCCACATCCACCATACTCACCTGATTTGGCCCCCAGTGACTTCCACCTTTTTCCAAATTTAAAATAATTCTTGGTTGGAAAGAGATTCCATTCAAATGACGAAGTCATCTCTGAAGTGAACGAGTATTTTGCACACCTTGACAAATCAACCTATTGTGATGGCATAAAAAAGCTAGAACATTGCTGGAATAAGTGCATTGCTAACAAAGGAAACTATATTGAAAAATAAAAAAAGTTTTAACATTATTTTGTTTGTTGTTCTATTTGAGGCCGCGAACTTTCCGAACAGCCCTCGTACACCTTATCTTGCAGCCAAAGTTTATTACTTCAAACATTTTCGGTCATGTTAAATGACCTTTCTCAAGAAAAAGAAATCAAATAAAAGATAAAAACTGTAAAAATCGAACGCTTAGTACAAACGAACAAGCTTTTCAAATGTTTTTGAACTAGCCTATAATTGTTGCAATTAATGATGTCAGTTTTAACATTGCAACGGAAGTATAAACAATCCTAAAGATTATATAAATATCTAAAAATCATAATTATTAGGTCAGTCCATAAGTTCGTGCGTATTTTATAACCTTGTTTTGCTGTTAAAAATGCCAGTCTAATGTGATACTTTTTACACTGAAGTGTTAAATTGGATCTCATTCATATAATACTGTTCAGAATTGGGAACATTTCAGTTGTTTATTTTCGTTAAAATGGAAGTAACAGATGAATATAAGAGACATGTTTTATACTTTTTATTTTTAAGTGATGAGAATGCTACAAATGCAGCCAAAAAATTAAATACTGTTCATAATCAAACTGTAATTAGTGTAAGGACTGCGCAGAAGTGGTTTGAAAGATTTAGAAATAATGATTTTAGTGTGGAGGATAAGGCTCGTACTGGAAGACCCGTTGACTTTGATGATGATGCTCTCTCTGCACTAGTTGAAGCAGAACCATCTTTAACAGTTGATGAAATTGCGGAACGTTTAAATTCATCCCATGGAACTGTTCATAGACATCTACAACAAATCGGAAAAGTTTCAAAGCTAGGAAAATGGATACCACATGAACTGTCAATAGCTAACTGACAACAACGTCAACTGCTCAACTCCAAAGCTTCAACTGGGAAATTTTACCTCATCCACCATATTTGCCAGATATTGCTCCCAGTGATTATCATCTTTTTCGGAGTTTGCAGAATTTTTTAAAAGGAAAAACTTTTGAGGATGAGAACAATGTAAAAAAGGCTATTTCTGAATATTTTGATTCAAAACCGAAATCATTTTACAAAGACGGGATTAAAAAGCTACCATCAAGATGGCAAGAGATTGTACAAAATAATGGTGAATACATTATACATTGAAATAAGATTTAATTAAAATTTTTTGTTGCTTTTTTTGTAGATAAAAATGCGCACGAACTTATGGACTGACCTGATACATAGGGTTACCACCTCTGATCAACGCGGATAAATACATAGCTTAGAATATAAAGATGCATAGTATCATAGTAATCTTTGATTATTAAGGCTTTATATTAAGCTTGAGGACCATGCTGCCGATAATTTTGCCGATTCTCAAAAGTTGATTGCAAGGCCTTTATGGTTTGCTTTACAAATCTGCCATGCTTCCGTGTAATGCCGGTGTTTACGGTCTCGAACTACCTGCAGTAGTCTTGCTTGGTCCCATTCGACTTTGACGTCTTGCGGATCTGCTAAAACATATGTGGCCAGCGCTGTGCACGGTTGTTCCTTTCTTATATTTCCTTGATGTTCTGCTAACCTGTCCTTGATACATCTTCCTGTGGCTCCTATATACATTAATTTATTATGTCGTCGTGAGTCTGTAACTGGGATTTTATAGACACCGGGGAGTGTGTTTCTGTCCACTTCATCCTTATCGGATCGCAATAGCTGGTAAGTGGTGGGGGTTCTTTTATATAGGATTCTTTTGTTCTTGGCTTTTCCGATGCGTTGAAAGATATTAGTCAGCGATGCGTTATAATCCATTATTATAATTCCTTCATTATTAGGTAAACTTCTCTTCTTAAGGCGCTTTATGCTCTTGCTGATAATAGCATTAACATTAATCCTGTACTTTCTGGCTAAGTTATATATATAATTCAGTTCATCCGTTCTATCTTTTGTATTGCTACAATGCAAATAAACTCTTGCGATTAAGGCTCGGAACACTGCCATTTTATATGCTGGAGGATCTTGAGAGATCCAAGGAATAAATATAGGGTTATATGAGGGCTTTCTGTAGACTTTAGTAGTGAACCCTCCTGAGCTGTTAATTTGTATATACAGATCTAAGAAATGTATGGTCTTATCGTTTTCTTGCTCTAACTCTATCTCAAGACCGAATCTATTGTCATTTATATCCTTTATAAAACTCTGTATGTTGGGTTTAGCGTTCCAGAATATAAGTACATCGTCTACGTATCGAACATACATTATCATTTGTGCCTCATACTTCGGCAACAGTGCGTTTTCTAGCATTGCTAGTATCATTTCACATAGCGTACCTGCAAGGGTTCTGCCCATAGCTACCCCTTTTTGTTGTGTATAGGTAACACCTTTGAAACTAAATAGTGCAGAGAAAATGGTAAGGTGTGCCAATTCTAAGATGTATTTTCATTTCCTTCCTGGAGAAGGGATCTTGCTAAGTAGTATATCCCTTAGATGACAAAAACATGGTTCCAGTTTAATGGATGGATGTAAGGCTTTGTAGTCTAACACAGTCAAATATTTAACTTCCTTTGAGTTAATATCAGCCATTTTGTTTAAAACCTCTAACGGTTGCTTGACACTGTATGGATTGTTAGGGGCATGTTGCTGAACAAAATTGTGTACCCATTTTTCTAGTAATATTGTAAGAGCATATGCTTTATCGACGACTGGTCTTATATCTTTGTTCTTTTTATGGGTTTTAGCAAATCCAAAAAGCCTTGGAGTCGACAGGGATTGTACAATTACATTCTTGATGCCTAGTTCTTTGGCTAAAGGAGTGAACCTCTTGACTCTTGCTTGCAGTTTTCCCTTGGCGTTGGGGGATGCAATAGTACAGCAGGTATCTTTAATGTATGCTGAAAGAATGTGATCGTATGTGGTTCTCTTCATAACAACCATATCCTTTGATTTGTCCGCCCTAGTGAGCACTATGTTATTGTCTTTAAGCTAGTTCTGGGTTTCGCACTGAAAATCAAGCATGGGGAACGTAAAAGAGACAAAGATCCTATATGGTCGTATATTAGAAAAACCCAGAACTGGCTTAAAGACAATAACATAGTGCTCACTAGGGCGGACAAATCAAAGGATATGGTTGTTACGAAGAGAACCACATATGATCACATTCTTTCAGGTGCAACTTGTGATAATCAATCCTCCCCCCTTGCAGGTTATAACGAGGCTGGGGTCTTACATCATTTTCGCCCGCGGTCTTATTTCCTGCTTGTTCTATACTAGGGTTTCTTATTTCCCGGTCTTTTGCTTGTCCCGGGATTCCGGGATAAAAGTGAACTGTTTCCCGGGATCCCGGGATATAATAAATTATTTTTAAAATATAAAAAATATCTTGAAATCGAATGATATCATTATTTTTCATTTTTTAAAGTAATTTAAGTGTTCTACAACCTCCAAAATCGTATTAATAATGATGTGTAAAATATGTATTAAAAATACCTTTGAATTACGTAGAAAATTCACAAATAAAAAAAAATTTGTTAAAGTTTGTTCGAAACTGCTTATAACAAAAATTGCCTACGAATTGAGTTAAAAATTTAAAGAAAAAAACTGAACTTTGATCAAACTTCTAACTTAGAAAATGATATTTTTTATTTAAATAAAACATAATACAAATATTACTGTAAATTTTTATAATGAGATTTTAAGAAACAAAGATGGTCGATACTCCGATCACTCAATCTGGTTCTTAATTTGGTAATAAAAAGTCCTGCTGCCGAGAATGCCCTTTCTGATTCAATCGATGTGGGTGGAATCGTTTTTAACGCATTTAACAGAAGACAGATGTTGTGTGTTTTTTCACCTGTAGCCTCAAAGATTTCTATTTCGTTCTCGAGACGCGTTTCAGTACTGCTTTTGTTGTCCACTTTTCTTGATCTGTCTATCTCAGCTTCTTTGATAGCAGCATCAAGCTTTTCAGCTAAAGTCATTGCAGATGAGCTTGCGACATCTGGTAGTTGATCTGTATCACCGGAAGTAGAATCAGTAGATACTTCAAAAAGACGATCTAACATCTGTTTTGCTGATAAAATTAACATAGTCTTGGTTGGTAAGGCTGGCAAACTTTTTTCACTTGGGAAAGTTGAAACTTTTCCATAATTCTTTCCACTATTGAGATATTGTATGAGGCCAGTCAGTTTTACATTTCTTCTCTCTGCTATGCGTCGAATAAACGACTCTTTTAGTCTTCTTGAAAAAGGTGTGTTTAGTTGATTTAACTCATTTATAATAAAAGAAAAAATACCTTCCGATGAAAGTAAAGTCGATCCTCTGTTGCCAAGCTTTTCTGCTCCAGCTTTTAATGGCTGCAGTGATGCCACGATGTCACGAATTACAGTAACTTCTTGTTTGTCAAGATCAAAATTGTCCGTATCTTTATTACAGTCAATGATTGCTTTCGATATGGATGATCTTATTTTAATAAATCGCTCTAACATGGCTAAAAGGCTATTCCATCGGGTTTTGGAATCCAGAAATAAGTGCAAATTTTTCCCATGTTCCTGTTCAACGTATTTTTGTAAGATGTTATTCTTTAAAGGTGATTTGCGAAAAAATTTTGCTATTTTTCTAACCTTATTAATGATTTGAGAACAGACGATTTCATTACCTAGTGTGTCATGTAATTCAAATGAAATATCTATATCGAAAGGATCTTCAGCCAAACGCTCACACAAAACACTTTCAAAATCAATACTATAACTAAAGTCTTCTTCATCTTTCTCAATATCGTCATTGCGCTCTTCATCTTCAGTTTGAATTTCTTCAGAAAGAGGGACTGCTACTGAAGTGGTTGACTTTTGGTACAAAACATCACATACCGCTAAATGAATTCCGTGTGCATAACATAACTGATGCTCACATTCAATTAACCTTCCAAATTTCACCATTACAGCTGCA
>NW_019384856.1:354907-402376 GCF_000671375.1 Centruroides sculpturatus
AAAAAAAACTAATAGGTAGGTTTAAAATTAATAAATACAAATGTATTTTGACAGTGAATGAGTTAATTATGCTTTCTATTTGCAAAATTCCTCAACCTTAACACAAAATAAGAAAAAAAGTGAATTTTTAAGAAATTTGTGGGATTTCCCGGGATAAGAAAAATTTCCCGGGTTAAAAAAACAACCGGGATCCCGGAATCCCGTTTGAGAAACCCTACTCATGATTATACCACATATATTTTTGTTGAAACGTTCACACACCGAGTTGGAACAAGGTCTGTAAGCCGTGGTAATGTGCTTAATTGAGAGCTCGTTGTACACCTCCTCCAGGAGTCTGGAGGTGAAATTAGCCCCTCAGTCAGATATGATTAAGTCAGGACACTCATATCTGCATATGAGGTAATCAAAGATTCCTTTAGCTATCGTGCAGGCAGATTGATCGGGTATGGGAATGGCCTCTGCATACCGCGTGAATATATCAATAATAGTAAGTATATATCTATTACCATCTTGGGACACAGGGAGAGGACCTACTATATCAGTCGCAACCTTCTGAAAGGGAAAGTTAGAAGTTTCTGTTTCTTGAAAAGGGGCACGTCCCCTATGCAGGTTATGTTTTTGATATATCTTACACCTTCTTATGACCTGTTTAACTCGATTTTTCAGATCTCTTATGTAATAGTACCTATCAATAAGATTACAAGTCTTCTCCGCACCCAGGTGCCCAGAGAGAGGAGAGCTGTGGAATGACCAGATTACTTGATCCATTATTTCCTCACCTACGCAAACACGTACCTTGTTCTTGAGCCCCATTCTTCCTGGCTTTACGTGCACAATCATATCATTTTCCATCATGAACTCAGGGTGAATCCCCCCGACTAACTCGTTATGCTTGCGTCTTTGTAACTTGCGGTTATTCCGCATCTGTTTAAGAAACTCGTCTCCCCATTGGGATGCAACTACCTTTTTCCAAATCTCATAGTTATCAACCACACTACTACATACTGTGCTGCCCCCCTTTTGGATAATTTTAGCCGCGGTATGTTCTGTCAACTTCCTCACCCCATCGATGATTTCATAAAGATTATTTATCACGTCCATGCCTAATATGCCATTGAAATCAATGTGTCCCGGTAAACGCATGCAGGCAATTGTCACGCTGCACGTCTGGTCTTTGTATCTCACCTCAGTTCTTATGGTCCTTTCACACTTGGTGGTGCTACCATTTATGCCTCTTATCCTTACATTCTCGTTTTCTGGGGTGGCTCTAACTACCTTACCTTCAGAGATACTCTTCATCGACCTTAGGTCTAATATGGATTTCTCTGCCCCCGTGTCGATCAAAAAAGAGAATTTTATACCTTCCACCTCACCTTCAACAAAGGGGAGGCACTTTCGCGACAGTAGAATCTTATTAGCCAGACTGATCTTAATGTAGGAAGCGTTGGGCTGACCTCTATGATTTTCCTGACTTAGTTTTAAATTATCGTTCGCTCCCTTTGGGCACCTACAGGAGAAGTGCCCTATTTTCCCACACGTGTAACATCCTTTGTTGGCCCTTCTTGGCCCTTGGTCCTTACTATTTAACAGCTTACTTATAGCTTCGGTTAACGCGTCAATTTTTCTTCCTAACTTTTCTATCTTATCGTCGCACTGACCCCTACTTATTTCTACTTTCTCACATTCTTTTACTGCTGTATTAGTTGTCCCTTCAATTGCTGAACTAACAGCCCTCCCTTCATAACGGCCACTGCCCTCGGCCTCAATCGATTTCTCTGCTGAAGCAATCTCGAATGCCTCGTCCAAAGTTTTTGGGGTTTTTCTCATTACATTACTCCTTATGACCCCTCTCAAACCCCTTATGAAACGTTTCAAGATTATATCGTCTTGTAATAAACTTATATTTTGGTGACTTATCGCCGCCCTGGCAAGTAAGGTCCGTGTACGAACTGAATAATCTGTCACCGATTCATTATTCCCTTGTTTTATGGACATTAATTGATCTATTATATCTCTGTCACCCACCTCCTTCTTACTAAAGCATTTTATCAGGTCCCACTTAATATCCATATATGACTCAGGGTATTGTTCAAGTAAGCACATAAATGTTTTTAATGGTTCACCCTTTAGTCTCGATTGTAGCATGGCCACCTTAACCTCATCGTTCCAACCTGCTAGTCGCGCAATCTTATCAACCGTACAGAAAAATTGTTTCACGTTCACTACATCGCTTTGTAATCCTGAGAACATGGGTATCATACCCAGGAACCCTGTTACGACCAGTGGTGAGCCGGGGATAACACTTTCACTGGAGTTCGAACTTTCCACTGAATTACTAGTGGCCATTATAACAAAAGAAAAATACTATACTTATATATAATAGGCAATTAACAACAGGTAATCACACACTTACTTCTAGTCACCGATTTACAAAATATCAAGAACTGTGCACCCTCACTATAGTTGGGATCCTGTCGCGGGCACCATTGTGGTGGTGTGGAGGACAAATAAATGGATGACAAAGAAGTAACTATAAATTAAACAGGATTTTATTTAACTACGGTTACTTGGTCCTTTTTACACCTGGTTCATTTACAATTAACACACCTGATCCCAAACTATAGTACGCACATAAGTTCAATACTGTCCGACATTCTTTATGTTATCACAGGCAGGAGACACGTGTTCGTGACAATGAAAAATTATGGTTTGAGAGATATTACAACTAACTTAAATTACCTTAATCTAACTTATATACTAAGGAAGAAGGGTGAAGAAAATAAGATATATGAAGAGAAGAGACAAGTATAAAGGACAGATTTGTAGGGGTACCAGGGTAAAACTTGGCAGTCTCTGATCTTCTCTATATTGGAACTTGAGTCAATTTCCTTCCTCTTATTTCCATTTCTTGAGAATCCAAAGCGTTCTTGAAGCCTTAATCTGGGTGTCCTTCTATTTCGTCTGCTCACAGACAACTTCCAAGCCTTCTCCTTTTGTCCCACTAGGCGACAAACTTTGGCTGGTTCTTTCCTACGTCTATTCACCTCGAATGCTGACCCAAAAAGTGTCCTGTTCATTTTACTGATGGCCTCAGGGCTTCTTAGTATCCCCTTTGTCTTCTCCCTTCGTCCTTGGACAAAGGTTGTCCCCCACCCGTAGAAAAAGAATAGATTAGAAAGTTCTAGAAACAGACGTTAAAGACAAAGGAATTTAGGAAGAATAAAACTTATATCTACTCCTATGTACAAAGACATGGCATACCGCCACAGGTGAATACCGTGAAATTTATAATGCATAAATAAATTTTATTTCATAAGAAAACAATACTAAATATTGAATAGCAGAAAATACAAGGGTCATTCTAAAAGTAAAGAACGTTTGTTTCTCTAGATATTTTTATTTAAGATAATGAAACAAAACTTATTTTACAACACATATGACACCATAGCTATATTTCTACATACTCTATGACAAATGTTTAAATTTGTATGGAGACTATCATTAACTTTTCTATGCTTCTGCACACTCAGTTACCGCCAAGTTCTTGAACCAGTCGTTAACGGCCTCTTTCAGTTCGTTGTCACTTCCATAGTGATTCCCGGCTAAAAAAATCCTTCAATTGTGGTAAAAGATGTAATCACTCAGAGCCTAGTCCTAGCTATAAGAATTATGTTCAAAAACTTCCCATTTAAACTGCTGAAGCAAGTTCGTCGTCAACGCAGCAACATGCGGACATGCGTTATCCTGAAGAAACACAATGTCTCTGGACAACAATTCCCACCATTTGTTTCGAACAGAAGCTTCATTCATGACATTACCATAAACCTTGGTTATCTGTCTGTAAATTTCGATAGAGCAGACTTTTTTCGCATTCAGAAAGCGTATTACACTACAAACCTCATACTTGGCGGAATCTTTAATTTTGTCAAACATTTCAGAGTCACACTGTAAACAGTAAACAATCATTGTGGCTTGCTGTTAGCATCAGACTGACATGAAAACATGGGAAGGTCCATGACATGGCAGTGGAGGGTGGTGGGAGAACTGCACGGCTTGTCAGATCAAAATGTTCTTTTCTTTTAGAATGACCCTCGTAATATTTATAAGTAATTTTAAGTCTTGACATTATGATAAATAAACAAATAATATGAGTTGATTAGATTTTATAAATTATATCTAGATATGTAATCAATACCAATCTGATACTGATATATTGGCATATCAGAATGTTCCCAATATATTAGAATCAGTTATTTTACAATGATACTTCAATCTTCTTTTCCTTATGATAGACATCTTTTCCATCATTTTGCAATAGCAGACATTCAAATACAGTGATAGACATAACATACTATAAAAGTAATATAGATGATAACAATGTCAAGTAATGAATGTATCAATACAAGCATGTTGCCAGATCTGGCAGTTTATTGCCTGATTTGGCAATTTGCCAATAATTTTTAGTTTGGCAATTTTGCTATATTATTATAAATTTATTCTAGGTTTGTTTGAATATTTCCTAAAAACAGGACCAGAGTCTGACCTAAGCAAACTAGACAGTTACAATTGCCTAGGTTCCTGATCTGAAAGATGTCCATAAATTGATTTGTAAACTTTTATTTCTCTATATTTGAATTTAAATGGTTAGTGAACATAGTGAATACTCCCTAAATAAATGAGGTTTCAGGCTTTCATTTATTACTAACACTTGAAGAATATGGATAGAAACAAGTATCAGGATCAGATCATTGGAAAATTATTTATCAGATCATATCAGCAGAATTCAGTATTATATGGTCTCTAATTATATGAAAACAGAAGAACATAACAATTTGTTTATAACTTGTAATTAACACTTGTTACAATGTAAATGAGATTGGAGAGAGGGAATAAACAGAACAATTAGTTTATAGAAATTATTTACAAAGAAATTTCAATAAACAGAAACAATTGCTTGTTTAATAAATTTTTAATAACAACTGCCTCTATTCTATTTATAAACAAATGGACCAGCAATTTAACTGATTCTTGAATGATTGGCTATTGCATATTCATTTTTAGTGTCAAGATTATTGATCTATTTATACTTAATGGTAGTAAATGAAATTATTATAGATAAAATGTACACATTGTACAAGTTACAAATATAATTGTCTTTGATATTGTTGTTATGATATATTTATTTAAGTTATAAATTATATATATATATATATACTAAGCTAAAGAACTTCTTTTGTCAAAGAAAATACTTCACTTTCCAGTATTTTTCATATTTCTCTTGTAGAATGGGCANTATATATATAATTTATAACTTATATAACTTAAGATTATACAAATTATCATAATTTGAATTATAACCTTTTATTACAATTGCCTTTGTCATTTGTTTATATAATCATGAATATATAAAGATACTGATTACAAATACAATTTATAAGAATCATCATAAACTAAAAGAAAATGTGTGTTTTTATATTTTTACTGTCATCTAAGAAAACAAATTACTATACATTCAGTTTTTCTTTAATCCATTAAGTATATGTTTATATTTAATGTGTTCATATAGAATCATGTTTATAATTCCTGGGAACTTCCTCATATATTGACATCATATTTCTGTATCAAATATTTTAGTGTCGTGTCAAGTACATCGTGTGCAGACTTGCATTGTATTTATTTTATTTTAAAATATGAATTTATTATTACTCTGTATAATATGAATTTATTATTGTTCTGTATAATATAATATTTTATATCTGCATACTAATTTTCATAAAAATTTGAGCAGTATTTGAAGTTTATTAAATGTTTTTTTTAAATCCAGACACATTTTTCTACAGGAAACCATAGGATAAGTTTCCTGGTTATATCTATTATCATACTAATTCACCTTGCTGAGAAAAAAAAACTTTGCAATCCAGATGTAATTTTAAATGAGTAAACATTTTCAATCATTGATTTCTTGCTTTAGATCTGTTATTAGCCTACTATGTCACCCCAGAATCATTACCAAGTACAGCTCATTTCACAAATCTTGGTTAGGCTGTAAAAATGCACAGTTTGCAAGCACTAGTCTACGTACTTATCAAAAGGAACAGATTGTGGAATCTTTTACAAAGTCATTGTGCATTACTAACAAAGGGCTCTTGAACTTTTTAAAACTTCCAGACCCCAACTGAGCAACTACCATGCATTGCCCAGTCAAAATGTGTGAAAAAAAATCTGTGAAATTAAGGAAGAGTAAGAGAAAAGATACAGTAATTGCTGCCATAAAACAATTGTTTTACAATACAGTAGAGTGTCGTTTATCCAAACGTCGGTTATCCAAAAGCATTCCAGTCGGCAAATTTAAATTTTCGCTAGTGCTGTGGCACTGCAATCTTTGGCTATATCTTGGGCTACTCCAATATTTTTTTTGTTGGTGTGTGTGTTTTAGCTGGCAGCACTGGCATTTTTGTGTGGTGTTTTTCTGAGGATTGTGTGTCGTGCTGAATCGAATGTTTTTGATACTAGATCAACTTCTAAAGTATATTTTTTTTGGTTTTTATATTTTTCAATAAATTAATTTTGTTTGTACAAAATAAAAAAATGATTTTTAACGATACAATAGTCTTTGTTAGGCTTAACNATTTTTCTTCATTTTTTTACATTAAATTTTAAAATTATCTTAAATAATATAATTTTAAAGGATAGTTAACTTTGGACTATTTTTCTTACATATGCATTAAATTGTATCATGTCATTGGCATCTTCCTACTAAAAATTGGAAAATTTAATATAACATCCACTTTTGACAGGTCTCTGAAAGGTTGCTATAAAGCAAATCTGCTGTATTATATACATTGTAACACAGAGTAGGAGTATATGACAGTGACACACAATGCCAGAGTTAAACTGTCACAGGCAGTCAGATAGATCATATAATTTTAGCTTAAGAAGAAAAAATTATCCTAAGCCAAGACTTCATGTATTTAAAATAAATAAATTTATTTTTTAGTTTAACTTCAATAAAATGCATGTCTAAATAAAAAGATCCAAATATAGGATTTGATAATCTGTTTACTTTGTTTATATAGTTGAATTTTGAAAGCATTATGATTAGTTCTTGAAATCATTGAGATCAAGAATAAAAAGTTAAAACTGAAAATCAACTCTATTGGCTATCTGTAGTTTTAAATACATAAGAAGTTCTAGTATTATTATGATTTTTCAATATGTTTGTAGAATGATATCTTTGTCCATATATTTACAAAATATTTATATATACAGTAAATTCCACTTAATTGGGACACATTGGGACTAATCCATTTTGGCCCAATTAAGCGGCTGCCCCAATTAAACGAACTAATAATAAATTGTACAATAAAATATGTAATACATAGGTAAATAAATAAGTAGGTAAAAAATAATAATTAGGTACCTATTTTAATGCTTTATTAAACCAAAATACAGAAAATATTTGTACTATAAATTTTCCAGACTAATAACAATAGATAACTGATTCGCATAATGCTAGTGTTGCCAAATATTAGTAGTGACATACACAAGGGACTATTGACTGTTCAATCTGTTTCTGATTGAACAATTTTTCCTTTCTTTCTTTTTAGTTAGAACATGTTCTAACTAAAAGGGAGAAAGAAAAGGGTTCGTCCAAAAGTCATTTTATGGTCTTCTTTCGAGCACAGTTTCCTTTACTTGGAGATGGGCCACTTCGGCGGGAGTGTCCGTAGAATCCGCCAGTTCAGTGCTGGTCTCAACAATCGAATGGCTGCTGTCTGAATCTAGTTGTCTGCAGTAAGGACGTAATTATGCATTGTGTGCATAATTACGTTCTTACTGCAGACAACCTGTCAGTCAAATAGAAATTGTACTGTGTTTCACTGGCCAAATGGATGATTATTGGAGTAATGAGATCAACAAAATGTTAACTCAGAGCATAAAACAATTAGCAAGTCTCCATATGCCATTCCAATTATCTTGATCAAGAAATCCCCCAGTGAAAGACAGTTATGCATAAACTATAGAAAGGTAAATGCAACCACTGTAAAGGATGTCTAGCCACTTCCAAGAGATCATGATGCCCCAGACTATCTGCAGAAGGCCTGTACTATGCATCAATGAATCTAAAGTCCAGTCAGGGGTGTTGTTTCCACTATGGAAGGTATGGAAGACTCCATACCTCATATTTTGCAGGTATGGAATGCCTCAGAATATGAAAAAATATTTATAATTTAATGCAAGACAAGCCAAGGCACTTGCTCTCTGTATGAAAACAAATTTTTTCCTTGGATGTTGACCAATCAAACTCTTACATAATCCAAAGTATCAAAATTTTTCTAACTCTAAACAATTCATCACTCAGTAGGTAGCTCTAGATGCAATTTTATTTTTAATTTATCTATATATATATAAAAATGGACGTGTGTGTCCCTATATTTCACTTTTCATCCAAAACTACACATCGCACATGAATGTTGCTTGTATGTGGTAGTAGCACCAAGTCTCCATTCGTGCACTATGGTGGTTGCGTCTCGATAGCTATAAGGGTGCGGGAGATATGGGGGCTTAAAGTGGTTGAGTTTGAAGATTTTTTATTACAATTTTCAAAATGTTCGAACCGTTTTAAATTCAAATTTGTATTCGAATTCGAATTGGTTCGATTATAGAATGATTGTAAACGTTCCAGAAAATTGATCAAATTGAAAATAGTTTGTTTGACTGGACGTAAAAATTCTCTAATTAGTCTGGAAACAGGGGACCTAATTCTTGAATTCTGTGCTATAAGGGTGTGGGAGATATGGGGTTGAAAGTGGTTGACTTCGAAGATGTGTAACAATGGAAGTGTCAACAGTGGAAGTGTTGAGTAACAAAGGAAGTGTTAATATAAAGCGGCATGCAAGATTTACANTAAGTTAACGGACAACAACTTTAACCTTCTTTCTTTATAGAAGTATGTCTTAAAATACCGGAAATTTTAAAAATTAATTTTAGAGGGTAATGCATTTAAAAAAAATTATAATAAATGTTTTAACAAAACACTTAGAAGTAACTGTATTTTCTTGAAATGAACGTGTGACCATAGGGTCGGTATCTCTTCGATACCACGTCAGGATGACACCACTGTATCCTTCGGTCGATACAGAGACCACAAGTTCACGAGAGCGGATAGGTATGAGGGTTGGACCCGGAATGGAGAAACTGAGAGAAAAACGGAAGAAACTGCACTCCAGAAGTTTTAAACATAAAAACCGTTTATTTATATATAATCTAAATTAGGTTTACATCAGCGAATAAAATGCGAACATAAACTACATGAGTCGGGTTCAGTTATTATTTAATTTTTAGTTCAAATTAACGACCGGGTCCGCGTTTTGTTTACGCGGAGAGAGAGAGCGTACAATAGTGCGCGGGCAGGATAAATACCTTGGGTTGTATAGGAGATCAAGTCCAGCACAAAAATAAAGGTCCAACAGTTCTTTCCAGTGAGTAGGTGTTGAGGTCAGTTGAGTCCAGTTGAAGTCTTCTAGTCTTGTAGGTGAGGAGGTTCGGATTCTCGGCGGGAGGTAGACGTTCGGAGCGCGCACAGACACCAATAATAACTTCCACACCCTTACTCATCGTGCCTGTCCCTTTTATATCAAGTCCTCTTTTTCGAACCTTTCTTCGATTTCGTCAGCGATGACGATCTTCTTGGTCCAATGAGGAGACTGGTGACAAAATCGCGACACAGAAAGGTACTCATCTCAACACGGAACCTAACTCGTGGGAATCGAGGTTTTTATTGATTTTATTTTTCCTTTTTCTCTTTTAATTTTCTGTTTTCTCGTTCCGTCTTTATAAAGTTTATTAAACAAAAAATTTTAGTTTAAAGCACAAAATTTCTGGTCCTCACAAACATCATGCCGAATAAACTGCCTAAAATATGAAATTAATCATATTTAACAAAACTGTTAATTCAACGTTAATGAAAACATTCTTCCGAGTAAAATAAAATAATGACACTGTAATTTGACCGACTTAAAAGCAGGAACGGAATTTTCGTGTATAAAGCGATAAAACAATTAACAACTTATTCACATTTATAGTAGTAGTTAGTTAGTGTGGGCTACACTGACCCTTAGGTGAAACATGTCTTTGTTACCTCGATGATGTGATTGTGATTTCTTGTCATTTAGACTTTTCTTGCACCATCTGTTGATGGTCCTTGAATATTTCTGATGGACAAATTTACAGTTGAACCCAAAGAAGACATTTGACCACCCCATATAAGCTGCAGATGGTCCTCAAATTTCTACACTGACCAACCTTCAGCAAGTTCGAACTTCGTAGATTTTTTTGTACAGTAGAATCTCACTAATCCAGCACTATTAAAAATTTGCTAGTAGCAGACTATTAGTATGTAGAGAATAGGATATATAAGTAAAACATGTAGCCTACATAAAATGCAACTTTTCATTATTTAATATACAGTAATCAGTTACAGAAAAGAAAACTACATACAGTATTCTAATGTAGTATAGTATTTATATGATATTGTGTATTTGGTATCAAAAAAGTATTTCTTAGAAAAACAATTTTCAATATGTGTTTGTCTCTTTGCAACCATCCTAGCCTTAAATACTTCTCATAGTATTTGCAACCATCCTAGCCATAAATACTTCTCATAATATTCTTCAGCAGGTATGTCATTCTATAACATGAATTTTTACATACCTGAAAAGCATATGCGAAGCAGGTTAATTAAAAGAGGAGTACCTCAAGCCAGTAGCATTTAATGCTACAGGTCAGAGGGAATGCTCCACTAAATGTAAAAAAAAAATGTAAAAATGTAATGAATTTTTACTCATGTTATGGAATGACACCCTAACTTGAGTAAATGTCTGCTATGCACCCTAATGTAATGTAGTGCCAAATTACTAGATGTGCTGGATTAGTGAGTTTCTACAGTATTATCATTGGGTGTGTTGCCTGTATAGCAGTTTTAATATAGTGGGATAAACAACCAATGACATAACCTATTTCAAATGAAACAAACTTATATATAATAAAATATATTAATTAAAAAAATTAAAAAACTATTGGAGGTTGTTTTTGACATCAGAAAGTAGCTTTAAATAACTTTACTGAAGTCAAATCTGTGCACTACAACTTTAGAATGATTAATTAAATTTGATAAAAAAAATTGCATTAAAAACAATTAAGCGTTAATCGCGCATCATTAAAGGTTGATTAAAATTGTGATAAAAATTTTTTGCGCAGGTAAAAATTTTTGAAAAAATTTGGAGACAAAAAACATTCCAAAAATAAAAAAAAAAATTTTTTTTAAAGTGTTAACGACCGTTAACAATTGTCAATAGGATCAAGTGTTGCCCTTTGTCATTTGTTATAGATGAAGGACCTATAACAACTCCAAATAAGAGACAACTGGATATTTACTGTTCTTCCTTCTCCATAGTCACCATGGTGCTAACCCCCCCAGACAGTGTGGACTTCATTGACTACACTGTGTCAATTTGCACTTGTTTAGATGAGGCCTGGACTCACACATTGGTGGCCCAGGACCACAAGTGGCATTATGATTCCCACTACACTTACACTACATACTCTATCACAGTGATGACTTTGTGTGGGCTTATGTTTTAATCCAGCAACCAGGATGCTCTGAAAAGCTCTTGTGTCACTACTTTAGATCCTACAGAATAATACACCAATATTTTCTGGTAACCTATGAGATTGAAGCTTCCTCTAACATAGAATATTGGATTTCTAAAAATTCTCAACATCATTATTGGTTAACATATGGTTTTGCTTTGTCTCCATCTTAAAGGAGAGGAAATGAAATGGAAGTTTCCTCCTTTTTTTTCTTTGTTTTTTGAACTTCTGGGCTCTCAGCCAATAGAGAATCAACATTTGAGCTTTTCAAATGTTTGGAAAATTTGGACATTCTAGAGATAAATTGCTTCTAAAGAGATTTGATTTATTTTTGACTGCTTTCCACAAAATGTTCAATTTAATATAGTTTTGTTGATTTATTATAGTAAAGCTCCTTTAAAGCTGGAACTTTCTTATAACCAACAAGAGACCACTTTCCTTACTTTTTCTAGCAAACAGTTTCATTATAGCACAAACATTTGTATTATAATAAAATTGTTTGTTGAAAAGTAAGGAAGATGGTTTCTTGTTAATTTATTATAGTTATGGGTTATCCTTTTTGTTATCTTAGTTTTTGTGTTATATTGATTAAAGTTGGTTTTTGTTTGTATAGTGTCTTTGTCAAAGTCTAGTAACAACTCTAGACTAAACATCTTTAGTCTAGAGTTGTTACAATATAAGCATATTTATTAGATGAAAAACATTTCAGTTATAAAAATACCTAGAGATACTCTCATTTTTTCTACTATTCCAAATTATACTGATCTTAATATTGTATTTTCATGGAATGGGTGACATGCCGGTAACTCTGGGATTACCAGCATGCCAGTTAAACTGTGACTAAAATATAAAATTAATCGGATCTAACAAAACTAGTTGTTAATTAAACATTAAAGAAAACATTCTTCCAAGTACAATAAAATAATAACATTGTAATTTGACTAACTTAAAATTAGGAAGAGAGTTTTCATTTACAAAACAATAAAACAATTAATGACTTATTTGCAGTAGTAGAAGTAGTAGTAGTAGTAGTAGTAGTAGTTAGTTAGTGTGGGCTACACTGACCATATATCCTGACCTTAAAAATAACACCTTCCTTTCAAATTTCACACAAAGCCTATGCTAATTGGTGTAAGCCAAGATAATTTACAGCAAGTTTCTTAAATTTAATATGTTTATTTTTGCATTTTTGAATCAAATAACAATAAGATACACATAAAAAAGCACTTTCGAAATTCCATGAGTATTTTACATCGTTAGAAAGAAGACAAAATGAAGAAATTAATGGTTAATTGTAGTTTTTGATGTAATGCTGACAGTTTCACAGTTTTAGAATAAAAACTTGTTCATTTTTTTAACACACCCTCTAGAGAGGAATGTATAACCTCACATTCTGGCATGCTGGTCATTCCATGAAAATACAGTATTAAGTATGATATTAAATATTATAATGATATTTATTCCAAATGAGAAGTGTTATATATTGCAAAAAGGTTAAGAAAAACTTGTTTAGAAAATGGCCTAAGATTTCCATGCTGAATAACAAATAGTGATTACACAAAATGTTAAAAGTACTTCAAACTTCTCTGTCAGATGGGGTAGTCTAATGAAAATAGAAATGTTTGTGTAAAATCAATATTAAAGGACATTATGTTAAAGTGCTTTATGTTAATGATGAAGTACTGTAATGTCTTACTTCAAATCTATGAATTGTGTTAAAAAATGATCCATCTTTGATGGTGTATACCAGTGTTGCTCAAACTTAAGTCCCAGGCCAAATGAATGTGACATAAACATATTTACATTTAGTAGCTTATATATGGAATATACAAAATATGTGGCCACCTACCTGTGACTTATATGTAATTTGGTCAACCAATCAAAAAGTTTGGGCACCACCAGTGTAGATTATAGACTGCTGCACAATTTTCCCACATCATCAAAACATAGATTTTTAATTTTGATTAGTTTTTGTCACATAAAAAAGTCTTGACATGATGAAATGTGATGGGGCATTGTTGTTTGTGTCTGGTAGATGCAAAAGTTAATGGTACCAATAGACCCATTCACTTTTATTTGTGAATGGACTATAGTATTGTTTACATGTCCAGCACTCTTTAAGCTCTCTGTTTAAGAAATGTTTTAAGCTAGATATTCAATAGAATCTGAATTAGTTGTTCAATGCTAAATTGTATACAGTACAGTAGAACCTCGAAAACTCGGCACTCGATAACCCGGCACTCCGGATAACTCGGCCACACCCTGACAGGGCAAAAATACCCTTAGATAATTAATTTTCATCATAGACAGCTTTATGCCTCATAAAGTATTTTTCTGAGGTCTGTCTTATCAGGTAAATTACTGTACACTATGTATTCATTAATTTTCATTTTCATGTAGTAAAGCTCTATGCATTCATAAAGGACATACTTTTCCTTTGTTTAAGGGTATTTGGGCAGTTTATTCTCTGTTGTATTCTCAAGTAAACAATACATACAAGTACAGTACAATATTTTCTGAGGAAACACGGTACTTATCCTTATACTTATCCTTTTTTAACCCCATTCCCGATAACCCGGCATTTTCACAAACTCGGCCACCCTTCGGTCCACATTAGGCCGAGTTTTCGAGGCTCTACTGTATTAAAAAGGCTCATTATTTCAATATGAATTGAGTATACATTTAATATTGTATTCAACTATATTTTTACATTCTTACTTAAAGAACATAATGAATAAAAAATTTTGCTTGGTGAATAAAAATTAAATGCAGCTTTACTGCATAGTTATAAAAACCAAATTGGGATTTCACCATTTCAAAAATGTATTATATATAGTGAAAATATTTTATAAAAGATTACTTGTTTACTTATCTAAGCTTAATATCATGATGAAACGAATGCCAAAAAACCACAATAACACAAATATAAATTTATTACAAATGTGTGTAAGTTTTAAAATAAAATAAACTCGATAAATAATAAAATAAAAAACATTTTTACTCCTCTAAGCAGATATGGAGGTGTTTGAATTTTAAGTGAAAACACGTTTTTCATTTGAAATTTTGCATTTTTACTTCTTCCTCTATTCCTTAAGCATGAGTGGAAAATTTTTTAATACAGTATCTGACATTTACATTTTAGTAATACTCTTTTAACAGTTTGATTTTATCTTAAATATTTTTGTAGATATATGGTCTGGATGAATGGTTGAAAAAAAATAATAAAGCACTTTACTTTTCAGTTATACGCAATTTAAAATTTTAAAAATTTATAATTAAGAGTTATACATTTTTCTTTGAATAGATTTATGTTCGAGCCCAATTTGATTATAATCCTTTGGAAGATGATTTGATACCTTGTGCACAAGCCGGTATTGCCTTTAAAACTGGAGACATTTTACAAGTTATAAGTAAAGACGATCATAATTGGTGGCAAGCAAAGAAAGATGGAGCTGATGGTACTGCTGGATTAATACCGTCACCAGAATTACAAGAATGGCATACAGCTTGTTTAGCAATGGAAAAATCACAAAATGATCAAGGTAAATAATACGTTATATCTTTTTTTTATAAGAAAAAGGAAAAGAAACTGGTAGTAAAATGCAACTACAGTATCTTATCTGGGTCATTTGGATTAAGGTCCATATATGTATATATTTGTGAACCTTGGTTTGTATCTATCTTAGACAATTTTGTTTAAAAACAATGGACACTGTCCATTTACAATATTTTTAAAACAAAAAAAAAAGAAAGTTATAATTACTCAATTATATAACAAGCTTTTTAAAATGACTGAATTAAATTGTTATACATTTATTTAGTTTTACCTTTTACTCTTCAGAAATGAATCTGATATTTATTTCACTTTTAAAGTGAAATTACTGACATTTAAACATTTGGTTAAAGTTTACCTAGGTAGTCTCCAATGGTGGTGCTTTGGTTAGGTTAAGTTAACTACATTTTTAATGGACGTTTCCTTTTTTTTCTTTTGTTCAAGAACTATCTTGAATCAAAAGTAGAATTCTTAAAAATTTTCCCATGCATTTTTCTCATTTCCCTTGTGGAAAAAAATTTTGTAAACAGTTACGTCTAGTAAAGAAAAAATTCTTCTTTATTGTCACATAATTCTTTTTAATGTGAATTTTTTTTTCGCAGTAATTTTTGTCTAAAATTTTTTTTAAAATTTATATTAAATTGTCTTATGGTTATCTATCCATTACAATTTTTTCAGAAGTTTTCAATTTATTTTCAATTTTATATAATTTTTTAAAGTTTCATGCATTTAAGTCATGGCGATTTTTTCCAACCTGCGAGTCGAATTCAAGAAAATGTAATTGACAGTTAACGAATTTCATCCACAATTGTAGATGACGTAACGGTTGTTATGTTTACAACTACGACACCTGGTGGCCTTACTCCCCCGACTGTAAAATGGGTGAAGGTTGTCTCATGTTCTACTTTCTGTAGAAGTGACGTAACAATTGTAAATAAAAGAAAATTTTAGTATATCTTTTATTTAATTTTAAATTTTGTTGTTCAAATTTACACCCAAATATTAAAGCGGTTTAAAACATTAGCATTTGGAAAATATACTTAATTTACATATAACAAATATAAATAAAATTTTAAGAAAACAAAACAATCAAAAAATGTGGAAATATTTTTATGTATTTATCTTCAGATTTATTACATATGTTAAAATAATTCACCGATATTTAATTTTTAAACAATATTCATCATTGGCATGCGTCAGCTATAACTTTTGTAAAAGACACTTCCCTGAGAGGGTCCGATTAACTCTGAACTAGTCGACAGTCTACGTCACCAATCTAATGCGTGATTTACTTTCTCTAACAGTAAAACAAAGTAAGTTACAGTACAACAACACACATAAACACTAACTATAATGATCCAAACAAATTCTTAAAGTTCTTCTAAAATCCTCCATTCGGTCTTTGATATAGTTCTATGTAATAGCACTAAATCAATAGAGTTTCTAACTTACAGGCTTATAAACGATAAAAAACATAAATGTTTCAAAATTAGGACTAGATAATCATATGCAAAAATAAAGTAGTAAGTCTATAATACATACTCTCACTTATATCCAAGTATTATATCCAAAGATCAGTTCTCGCTAATTCTCAAAAATAAATTATTTTTCAACTTTTCTTTCTGTAGCATATTCTGAAACAAGTTCTAAATTCACAGCAAAATTTCCACCTTATATCCATTAAAAACAGCACATAATGTATCCATCCACAAAATAAAAATTTATTGCAGTGAACTTCGAAAAAACTGAGAAACACCAAGGAAACACTAAACCAAACTCTACAAAATCTGGGGCAAACTGATGCATATGGGATAGACTGAAAATACTCCTCACGTGACCAAAGGTTACATTTTTCTGAATAAACGCAAAAAATTTTAAAAAATTCTTCCATGAAACCTGATGAATTTAATTAATACACAATAACTAGACCTGTTTAATAAAGATTAATAATTTACCATTATAATTATGCAAATTACATATAAAAAAGATCACTGCGCAAAATCTCCCGCAGACCATGGGATGACTATAACGTCATGTGACATTGAAACTTTCCTGCTAAACACTAAAAATTTAATATAATTATTTTATTAATCCAGTCAAATTTAAATAATATAAAATATCTAGATCTGTTTAATAAAAATTAGTAATGTACTATCACAAATACAAATTAGATATGAAACAGATCACTGCTGAAAATCTCCCGCCAAGAGGATAAATATAGAACGATAACATGACCTAATGCTAACACCAAGAAATATGAAAAAATATGTTTAAAATTTAATGTTTTGGGTACAAATTAATAAAAGTTAACAAATGTCAATATTTATAATTTAGTGTTTTTGTACAAATTAGTAAATTGTAACAAATTTCATCAAAGACAAGAGAATAATTTTCAGCTTAAATAAACTGTACAATAAATGATTATTTCTTCGAAAGAAGTCAATATACACGAATAAATAATAATTATTTAATAATGCTTTTATCCATTTTAAGTCAATATTGTAAAAATTAAGCTATTTAATTTGGCTTTTATTACTTAGAGTTTCCAAGTATTTTACTGTAAAATTCAATTTATTGAACAAAAACAAAGCTAAACTATTAAATATAAACAGGACAATACAATAATTTTCACGTAAATTGAGTGTAAATACAGAAAAAAACGAATTATATCAAAGATTGGATGAATAAGCTGACATCCCTCCAACAGAGCTTAGAATTTATTGTCATTTTTTGCTTGGTTGCTATTTCAACTGTTTTTTGTTGGTAAAAATTTAATGTTTTAGGATAAAAGTACGTATTCTTAGTGAAAGAAGATGAAAGTATCGAAATATAATATTCAAATGTAAAAATATTCATGTATGTCGATATTAGAAATGTATATTTTTTTTTGATATTTGGAATAATATCATGACAAAAACATAAGATATATGAAACACAGGCCATAAACAACTTCTTTCTGTCAAATAAATTATGGATTAGACAGGTTTATTTAGAAAAATTCAGTTGCGAATAACTGACGTTAAATATACAGACAGTACAGTATACTTTTTATGTGAGAGTATCTGCATTTACAAATTAACAGAATTTTCAGTTTTTATACACATTATTATGCTATAATGTATGTGTAATACATAATACATACTACAGAAAGTGTAATAAAGGAACATCAGTTATTGTAACTAATGTATTATTGAAAGTTTTATTCATATAGATAATTAATTTTATCAAGAAACATTTTTTCAGAAGAAAATTGTTGATATTTCACATAAATATAAGTAAATTTTATTCGGTTTTTGCGGTTTTTTCATTGTTGGGATTGATTGTAAATTTTTAAATATAAATTTTGATTTCCTTTACAAATAAAGTAATTTTTATGTCTCTGTTTCACTGTTTTGTAAAATTTTTATTAGTTATAGTATTGTATTGTCCTGTTTATATTTAACAGCTTAGCTTTGTTTCTGTTCAATAAATTGAATTTTACAGTAAAATACTTGGAAACTCTAAGTAATAAAAGCCAAATTAAATAGTTTAATTTTTACAATATTGACTTAAAATGGATAAAAGCATTATTAAATAATTATTATTTATTCGTGTATATTGACTTCTTTCGAAGAAATAATCATTTATTGTACAGTTTATTTAAGCTGAAAATTATTCTCTTGTCTTTGATGAAATTTGTTACAATTTACTAATTTGTACAAAAACATTAAATTATAAATATTGACATTTGTTAACTTTTATTAATTTGTACCCAAAACAAAGGAAATACTGAGTCTAGCTGAAGTTAACAAAAATATATATAAAACTATGGCCGACGGTCACATCCTTATAACGCAACAAAAATTTTGTGGCTTAAACTCATACAGTGCAATAAACAGTCCCATGTAATGCATAAGATAAATTTAACGTTTTCACATAGTTTCAGATTTTTTGTTTAGAAAAGTGAAAATATACACTTACCAGTTGTTTATATACGAACAGTGAAGCCAACAGTTTAAAAATGAATTTTTTTATTGTAAATAATCCTCAACCTCTGGTACAAAACAGTTCTAAAAACCAATTTTTAAACATTTCACATATAATCCATGCTTTTTTATTAGCTCTCCAGTGAACAGGAAGCATTGATTTGTCTAAGTTTTTCATTACACATGGACTTAATGTACAATTAATTAACATTAGCTTAGTTATATGTTCTCCAGTTGCATTAGAACACAAAAGTAAAGGTTGTAAACTCCGCGAGGCACATGGTCTGCAGTTTCAGATACACGAGGAAAAGAACAAAGGGAAGGACAATGAACAGTCGGTGGAAACGTGTAACTAGACAAACAAAAGTTCATTTTAGTCGAAAAACGTGGTACAATATTAATACGAAGATACAGTTCAATACCAGACACATACAGCATAANATTTAAATAATATAAAATGTCTAGATCTGTTTAATAAAGATTAGTACAGTAATGTAATATCACAAATATGCAAATTAGATATGAAACAGATGGCTGCTGAAAATCTCCAGCCAAGTTAATAAATATAGAACGATCACGTGACCATAAGCTAACACCAACAAATATGAAAAAATGTGTTTAAAATTTAATGTTTTGTACAAATTAGTAAATTGTAACAAATTTCATCAAAGACAAGAGAATAATTTTCAGCTTAAATAAACTGTACAATAAATGATTATTTCTTCGAAAGAAGTCAATATACACGAATAAATAATAATTATTTAATAATGCTTTTATCCATTTTAAGTCAATATTGTAAAAATTAAGCTATTTAATTTGGCTTTTATTACTTAGAGTTTCCAAGTATTTTACTGTAAAATTCAATTTATTGAACAAAAACAAAGCTAAACTATTAAATATAAACAGGACAATACAATAATTTTCACGTAAATTGAGTGTAAATACAGAAAAAAACGAATTATATCAAAGATTGGATGAATAAGCTGACATCCCTCCAACAGAGCTTAGAATTTATTGTCATTTTTTGCTTGGTTGCTATTTCAACTGTTTTTTGTTGGTAAAAATTTAATGTTTTAGGATAAAAGTACGTATTCTTAGTGAAAGAAGATGAAAGTATCGAAATATAATATTCAAATGTAAAAATATTCATGTATGTCGATATTAGAAATGTATATTTTTTTTTGATATTTGGAATAATATCATGACAAAAACATAAGATATATGAAACACAGGCCATAAACAACTTCTTTCTGTCAAATAAATTATGGATTAGACAGGTTTATTTAGAAAAATTCAGTTGCGAATAACTGACGTTAAATATACAGACAGTACAGTATACTTTTTATGTGAGAGTATCTGCATTTACAAATTAACAGAATTTTCAGTTTTTATACACATTATTATGCTATAATGTATGTGTAATACATAATACATACTACAGAAAGTGTAATAAAGGAACATCAGTTATTGTAACTAATGTATTATTGAAAGTTTTATTCATATAGATAATTAATTTTATCAAGAAACATTTTTTCAGAAGAAAATTGTTGATATTTCACATAAATATAAGTAAATTTTATTCGGTTTTTGCGGTTTTTTCATTGTTGGGATTGATTGTAAATTTTAAAATATAAATTTTGATTTCCTNTTTTTGGAGAGTGTTGAGTTAAATTAAAATAAAAACAATGTCGACAAAAATGTTTTACAGTGTAATACGGAAAAATATTTTACGATAAAATTTTTGCAATATGAATGTGCCAAATGTGATTTTAAGAAATAAAAAGTGATTTGAATTGAAGTTATTAGTTTTTTATTGTTACTTATATTTAAAATTTCATATAAGTATTGAAATTCATTAAGATAAAAGATCCGTTAAAGATCTGCTAAAAAGTAACGGATACGGATTTTTTTTCCCTCGAATATCCACGGATACGGATATCCAGCACATCACTAATAATAATATAACCAAATATTCGGTCTTTCACCGACGTATTTTGTATGTGTCGACATTCTCTAATTTCGGTCTTTCACAGTAATATATACATATAATGATTTACTTTATTCTTTGCATCTTGATAAAGATGCAAAGATTCATTTTAAGTTGAAAATTTAATCTATTTAAAATAATACAGTGAACTCCCATATAACATGGNTGTTGGGATTGATTGTAAATTTTTAAATATAAATTTTGATTTCCTTTACAAATAAAGTAATTTTTATGTCTCTGTTTCACTGTTTTGTAAAATTTTTATTAGTTATAGTATTGTATTGTCCTGTTTATATTTAACAGCTTAGCTTTGTTTCTGTTCAATAAATTGAATTTTACAGTAAAATACTTGGAAACTCTAAGTAATAAAAGCCAAATTAAATAGTTTAATTTTTACAATATTGACTTAAAATGGATAAAAGCATTATTAAATAATTATTATTTATTCGTGTATATTGACTTCTTTCGAAGAAATAATCATTTATTGTACAGTTTATTTAAGCTGAAAATTATTCTCTTGTCTTTGATGAAATTTGTTACAATTTACTAATTTGTACAAAAACATTAAATTATAAATATTGACATTTGTTAACTTTTATTAATTTGTACCCAAAACAAAGGAAATACTGAGTCTAGCTGAAGTTAACAAAAATATATATAAAACTATGGCCGACGGTCACATCCTTATAACGCAACAAAAATTTTGTGGCTTAAACTCATACAGTGCAATAAACAGTCCCATGTAATGCATAAGATAAATTTAACGTTTTCACATAGTTTCAGATTTTTTGTTTAGAAAAGTGAAAATATACACTTACCAGTTGTTTATATACGAACAGTGAAGCCAACAGTTTAAAAATGAATTTTTTTATTGTAAATAATCCTCAACCTCTGGTACAAAACAGTTCTAAAAACCAATTTTTAAACATTTCACATATAATCCATGCTTTTTTATTAGCTCTCCAGTGAACAGGAAGCATTGATTTGTCTAAGTTTTTCATTACACATGGACTTAATGTACAATTAATTAACATTAGCTTAGTTATATGTTCTCCAGTTGCATTAGAACACAAAAGTAAAGGTTGTAAACTCCGCGAGGCACATGGTCTGCAGTTTCAGATACACGAGGAAAAGAACAAAGGGAAGGACAATGAACAGTCGGTGGAAACGTGTAACTAGACAAACAAAAGTTCATTTTAGTCGAAAAACGTGGTACAATATTAATACGAAGATACAGTTCAATACCAGACACATACAGCATAACAATAACAAAATTGCTTGATATTCCCCCTTTCAAAATTCCTTCCTCACACGAGGCCCTGCTTTGCCCAACAAGTAATATAGATCCAACAGATAAAAAAAATTTTTTTACAAATAAATTTTGGGAAACAGAGTACCTAAGGGACTTGACAAATTTCTTCCGTAACGGTACAATCGTTGGCTTCGATGGAGACAGATTTTCATTTCGCGCTGCACTTCTTGAACTCTATCGACAGTCGACTCTCTTCATGATTACATATTGTCTCTCCTTCTGTCCATGGCCTACTCCCTCGAAGAGGAAAGCCAAAAGTGCTTTTTTATCCGTTACATATGCTTTTATAACTCCCTCCAACTACGTCACTCTGTCCCATGTGATCCTGTCATGGACCAATGTGATGTCGGAAAACCCAGCCATTGGCTAACAGGTGGTATCAAGGAAGGAAACGGAAAAGAACAGTACAAAACATACGCGTGACGCGACATAAACGGAAAACAAAAGAAAAAAGTATATAATACAATAATAGCCACGAAGTGCTACAAGGTGAAGTAAAGATATTCTGTTTTTTGATGCCTTGAAACCAGAAGTCTTATCTTTCGCAATATATGTTCTGTTGGGCATTTTTTTCCAATACAAAGCAAATTCATCAATGTTATAGACTTGTTCTGCTATATAATTGCCTTCCTGTATAATTTTGGGAAATCTTTGACCCTTTGCGGTAACAGTTAAAATTTGGACATGTTTGAACTTGCTTAAATTGGTCCAATAATGTAGGTCCCCTATAACATAATTTCCTACAACATGGAATGTATCCCCCATGTTATATGGGAGTTCACTGTATTATTTTAAATAGATTAAATTTTCAACTTAAAATGAATCTTTGCATCTTTATCAAGATGCAAAGACAAAAGTAAATCATTATATGTATATATATATATATGTTACTGTGAATGACTGAAATCTGGCGAATGTCAGCATTCACACAGTCGTTTCGTGTATGTACGAAATATTTGCTAAATATCATTATTTCTCACTTACACTGGCAAATGTTGACATTCAGCATGCACTGATGGTGAATGTTGAATAAAAATATTTTTATTATGTTAAGTCAAAAATGCAACTTTTTAATATGTCAAAATAGGAGAAAGCTTAAGTAATGTACATGTAAATAAACTGTTGAACCTAAAACGAACAGTACATTCTTAATCAGAAAATAAATTAATTCAATAATAAACTTACACAGAAATTATGTGATTAACATTATTCAATCTTATTTATTGCAACAACTTAAATTGTTATGGCACTTTGAATTGCACAAGAGTCCCTTGCTTTTACAACTGCATTTATTCGTGGAACACTTCTCTTTGCAATGGTTAAAAGCAAGGGACTCTTGTCCCTTGCTTTTACAACTGCATTTATTCGTGGAACACTTCTTTTTGCAATGACAGCGTGTATAGCCTTGCCCTCCGCTTTTCAAATTACCTGCAGTTGCTTCTCTCAGTGATATTTCTTGAGAAGAAATCTCATCTATGGAAAGTAACTTTTCTTTACAAATTACGAATTGATTATGTTGTTACGTGATTACGAACTGATCTGTTAATGGTGTCTTTTATTTGGATATTGCCGACGTCTTACCGACGACCCCTATCATCCTCCACCACTCAACCTGACAAACTGATCCCCATCTCACGGAATCAAAAGAACAAAAACACTATCCAGTGGGCAGTTTCTACCAAACCATTGCCAGGAAAAGCGGTACTACCTTATCCTACCTCCAGCTACCCATAAAGGATTTGGTGACAGACTGTCGCCTCTCTGTTGACATTGGTTTCTTGAGTGTCGTTTCGACCTTCACCAAAGCTTATCTGGGCTTATTGACATACACCAGCGATTGTTCGAATGTATAATAATTAGTTATGTACCGGATCGTTAAAAATGTATATCCGTGGATACAGATACAGATCATTAGTGTCTAGATCCGCAAATACAGATATGGATCTCAACTTTCGTACTCAGTCAGCGCCGGTGTGTGTGACCTTGGACCGATAGTTGATGCTTTATGTTAGTAACTCAACGTGTTTTGACTTGCACTGTGCATGTTTTTGGAGAGTGTTGAGTTAAATTAAAATAAAAACAATGTCGACAAAAATGTTTTACAGTGTAATACGGAAAAATATTTTACGATAAAATTTTTGCAATATGAATGTGCCAAATATGTGANCCTTTCAAACAGCCGTAGTCCGTAAACTGCACACGTGCCGGGCTGTGATTGGCTCATGTATTTAAGGATTTCTACAACACGAAATTCTTATAAAGTGGGATGTATCTACCATGTTATAGGGGGATCGACTGTATATTACTAAAAAAATATTCACAAGCACACTTAATTAGAAAAGTTGCAGCTTTAAAAGTACATATTAACCAAGTTTTATATTTTAGATTCATCAGAACATTTATCAGATTTATGGACCAGTTCAAGGAGTTTTTTTATTTATTTATTTGGACATAAACTCAGCACAAGAGAAATCCTTAAAATGGGTCTTTAAAATGGTTAAAGCCTTCACTGTCTCAATTTTAAGTCTTTTTTTTTCCTGTCTGTCCACAGTGCATTTATTAATGAAAAAACACATTCAACAGCTGCATTCGATCCTGGCAGTGCCAAACAAAAACTAACTAGGCATTTTATATTCTCAAGATTTATATCCTGCTTCGTAAAATGAGCAAATATATCACACCATTTTTCACTGACACTTTAATCTTTGATTGTTTGACTTGCAAAATTTTAACATGTTTCTCAAAAAAGTAGCAGATTAGACAATATTATGTATGATAGACTTTATTATTCATTAATAAAGTTAAAAGAAGCTTTATGTTTGAAGTATGTCTCAAATATTTATACTTTTCCATTTTATCCCTACGTGTCACATTGTGTATCATGTTCATCAACTGCATGATGTCATGTTGCGAGCTTTCACAGTGCTTATGAAATGACTCAATGTAATCAGATTACAATTTCAGGTTATATTAATACATGCTGTTGAGGAGAATGATGATTCTGTTCACATTTTTCAATTTGTTTATGCAAATGAAAAATTAAACAAAAACATCATTATGCACAAATAGGAATGTAATATACCATATTTCAGAATATGAAATACATCTTAACATTATTTTTAAAAAAGTAATAAAATGTAGTTGTTTTAAGAATGTTAAAATCCAAAATGACATTGTAACAAAGCAATTTGTAGTGTAATTTTGGTGTGCACATATTGAAATCAAAGGTTAGTTTTATCATTTCTTTTACATTTGAGTTTTGTAGGGTTGAGGAATTGTCATCTGAGTTTTGCCTGTAATTTTTAAAAGTGAAGTACTATTCTAAGTGTAGGAAAGTAACTAGCAGTGCCAAACAAAAACCTTTAAATTTTAATTCAAGCATTAAGAAGTAAATGTTTTAATATAACAAAATTAACAAAAAGTACTTACTTGTAATAATTTAGAAAATTTGTTTTGGTTATTTTCATAGATTTTGAATTTTTTAATAGCATGCTGATGTAAAACAGCATTTCATGAAATAGTGCAACATTTGTACAAGACACTATGCAACACGTGGGTATAAAATGGAAAAGTACCCTAATATTATTAATTATTAATAATAAAATTTTGTGAATTAAGCATGCTTTTTGAATCTGTTATAAACATAATACTCTTGATATCATAATATTATTAATGCTTTATATGTATGAAATATATATGTAAAATTATTTTATATTTGAATTGATAATCTTTCCATTATATTTTTTTAGTTAACTGCTCGTTTTTTTCTCGTAAGAAAAAGCATTTTAGAGACAAATACTTAGCAAAACATAATGCTATATTTGATCAGTTAGATGTTGTTACATATGAAGAAGTGGTTAGGTTACCATCATTCAGAAGGAAAACACTTGTCTTATTAGGTAAATTTTTATTTTATTAAAAACTAAACTAAATAATATTTTATATAAATTATTAATTATATTAACTATTTTAGGTGCTCATGGAGTTGGTAGAAGACATATAAAAAATACACTTATCAGCAATCACCCTAATAAATATGCTTATCCCATTCCACGTATGTTTATAAAATATTTTACATGAATAACTTTTCAAAAGAACTTAAAATGGTTTATAATGAGGTTTTATTGTGTATTTGCATATTTTAAAGATACGACAAGGTTGCCAAGAAAAGGAGAAGAAAATGGTAAAAATTACTATTTTGTGTCTAATGATGAAATGATGGCAGATATAGCTGCTAATGATTATCTTGAATATGGAACACATGAAGATGCTATGTATGGTACAAAGCTTGAAACTATACGTAAATTACATCAGGAAATGAAAATGGCCATACTTGATGTTGAACCTCAGGTAATCTATATGATAAATTTCTTATTTTGATGATAAGATTTATATTATAACTACTCAATGTCAGTAAAATATGGCTGAAAACATTATAAATTATTCTGGTTAATGCAATTTTTAAGGTTTTTTTTTAAGTGTTTTTATATAATGATATTACTGAATATATTGCAATAAGGATTTTGTGAGGTCACATTACTTGATATCACAGTTAGAAAATGAAAGAAAGTACCAAATTTTGAATATATGTTCAAAAAGGGTCTTCACTGCATGGTGCAAGTGAAAGGAGGTATTGTACATAGGTGTGCATCCAAGATGAAGGATCACTCATTTTTTTGAGATTAAAATGCCATTTATTGTTCTTACATTATCTGCAAGAACAACTGTCCATCACCAAAGTTCACTAAATTAACTTGTATGTTCTTATTGTCAGTCTGCACATGGAGGAATCCTAGGATATACTTGCAGTAAGGAGGTGAATCCTGAATCTGTGGCATCTCCAGGCCATGGAAAAGAAGTTGAATCTAGAAAGAGAGAAGAATAACATATCTTTAGATAGTTGGCTAGTTTATCTCAAAGGAGGATTTGGTGATGATGATCACAGAGGTAATCTAGGAGGCAGTACCACAGCAAGTCAGATAGAACAAAATAAGAGCAAGGTTTTTATGGATTAGGTTCCTTGATCTCACATTCAAATTGGTCGCAAATATTCCTTACAACTCAGTTGGTCTCTCACCTGTTTCTAGATAAAATTAAACCACAAGAAAGATTGACATTGATAATTAATTTGACACTGAATTTAATCCCAATTAGGGATGATTGTTTATCTTAAGATAGGATTCCCATAATGTTTTTTTTAAAAACTGGGACATTCCCACATTTTTACTTATAAAACCTGGGACAAGCTAAAAATGAAGAAAATCAAAAATTAATCTATTAAATATTATATGTTGCACTTTAAATAACATACTGATATAACAATACACACATTAACATAGTGTCTTATTTTTTAAAAATTCAATTTATTTTTGCAAAAACAATTACAGTCGACCCCCCCTATAACGCGGGTTCATATAATGCGGATTCATATATCGCGGCAAAAGAATTGTGACCCTGTTTGTATAAAGATGCTAAAAGAGACTCGTAAAATGCGGTAAAACGTCATCACCGACTCATATCGCAACAGGATTGGTCGAATCTGGACCAATAGTGGACAAGCAGCTGAACTACTTACACGCTACGGAGAGGTTAGGCGGGTAAGTTGAGTTTACTATTGTCTGTACAATATATAAATTAGGTACTGTAAGTGTAATACAGTACTGTAATTTTATACATTTCTTGTGAAAAAAACATTTCTTATTCAACGGCCATAAAAATTATTTCTATTAATGATGTTTCCAAAGTTCAACGAATTTTTCGCAGAAAAATAACTTATCAGAAAACGTGCTAACCATTTGGTGCGCTGCTCCGTGACAAAAACAAGCTTAAGCAATGGCGTCATTGAACAGTGCACACTCGTTAAGTAATCCTACAATTTTTTGTTTATAGCATAGTTTATACGGATTATTCCCAAAAAATTATATGTGTTTTGGAAATGTTGAGTCAAATTAGTCTAGAATCAATTAATTTTATGGAAGAAAACCTTTCAAACAGCCGTAGTCCGTAAACTGCACACGTGCCGGGCTGTGATTGGCTCATGTATTTAAGGATTTCTACAACACGAAATTCTTATAAAGTGGGACGTATCTACCATGTTATAGGGGGATCGACTGTATATTACTAAAAAAATATTCACAAGCACACTTAATTAGAAAAGTTGCAGCTTTAAAAGTACATATTAACCAAGTTTTATATTTTAGATTCATCAGAACATTTATCAGATTTATGGACCAGTTCAAGGAGTTTTTTTATTTATTTATTTGGACATAAACTCAGCACAAGAGAAATCCTTAAAATGGGTCTTTAAAATGGTTAAAGCCTTCACTGTCTCAATTTTAAGTCTTTTTTTTTCCTGTCTGTCCACAGTGCATTTATTAATGAAAAAACACATTCAACAGCTGCATTCGATCCTGGCAGTGCCAAACAAAAACTAACTAGGCATTTTATATTCTCAAGATTTATATCCTGCTTCGTAAAATGAGCAAATATATCACACCATTTTTCACTGACACTTTAATCTTTGATTGTTTGACTTGCAAAATTTTAACATGTTTCTCAAAAAAGTAGCAGATTAGACAATATTATGTATGATAGACTTTATTATTCATTAATAAAGTTAAAAGAAGCTTTATGTTTGAAGTATGTCTCAAATATTTATACTTTTCCATTTTATCCCTACGTGTCACATTGTGTATCATGTTCATCAACTGCATGATGTCATGTTGCGAGCTTTCACAGTGCTTATGAAATGACTCAATGTAATCAGATTACAATTTCAGGTTATATTAATACATGCTGTTGAGGAGAATGATGATTCTGTTCACATTTTTCAATTTGTTTATGCAAATGAAAAATTAAACAAAAACATCATTATGCACAAATAGGAATGTAATATACCATATTTCAGAATATGAAATACATCTTAACATTATTTTTAAAAAAGTAATAAAATGTAGTTGTTTTAAGAATGTTAAAATCCAAAATGACATTGTAACAAAGCAATTTGTAGTGTAATTTTGGTGTGCACATATTGAAATCAAAGGTTAGTTTTATCATTTCTTTTACATTTGAGTTTTGTAGGGTTGAGGAATTGTCATCTGAGTTTTGCCTGTAATTTTTAAAAGTGAAGTACTATTCTAAGTGTAGGAAAGTAACTAGCAGTGCCAAACAAAAACCTTTAAATTTTAATTCAAGCATTAAGAAGTAAATGTTTTAATATAACAAAATTAACAAAAAGTACTTACTTGTAATAATTTAGAAAATTTGTTTTGGTTATTTTCATAGATTTTGAATTTTTTAATAGCATGCTGATGTAAAACAGCATTTCATGAAATAGTGCAACATTTGTACAAGACACTATGCAACACGTGGGTATAAAATGGAAAAGTACCCTAATATTATTAATTATTAATAATAAAATTTTGTGAATTAAGCATGCTTTTTGAATCTGTTATAAACATAATACTCTTGATATCATATTATTATTAATGTTGTATTATTAGTATTATTTATTATTAATAGCTAAGATAATATAGTCAGTGTATCCAAAATTTTAAATTACATGTTAGAAATGATTACAAGTATATAATGCATAATTTGTTTCTCCATAACTATCTTATTATATTTAGGCATTGAAAGTTCTCAGGACAGCAGAATATGCTCCTTATGTTGTTTTCATTGCTGCACCATCGGTTGGAAATCTTCATGATGTAATTATTTATTTTTACATTTATTAAATTTGTATTTATATATGTATGTATATATTATTTAAAATAATTTAATTAAAATAGGTTTTGGCTTAATAAATTTTTAAAACAATACTTAGCATTGAAAAGCTGTAGATTTAGCTTATTTTTATCATCACATTTTAAATGATTTTGATGGTATAATTTCTACATTTAAAATTTGCTTAGTCAAACATTTTTTAATTTTAGAAACTTATTCATTATCATCTGTTTAGTGCAAAAATAGAAATAGTTATATTACAAATCCCATTGTGTTAGAGTTATAAGACAGCAACTGCACACTGGGTTGTATATAGCAAAATATGACCTACTTGAACCTATAACTGGTGCATATAAAGTTTAATCTTCCAAAACAAACGTTTTCCTAACCCCTAGAGTTAGAGTTACTGACTTAAAAATATAGCAGATTAAATTTGTTTGATTCCAGACCTATTGCCAAATATCTAGTTCAGAAATACCTCATTGGTACTAGGGTTTCTCATTTCCCGGTCTTTTGCTTGTCCCGGGATCCCAGGATAAAAGTGAACTGTTTCCCGGGATCCCGGGAAATCCCAGGATAGAATTAATCATTTTTAAGGTATACAAAATATCTTGAAATCAAATGATATAGTTATTTTCCATTTTTTAAAGTAATTTTAAAGTTCTGTAACCTCCAAAATTATATTAATAATGCTGTGTAAGGTCTATAGGCCTATAATAAAAATTACCTTTAAATAACGTAGAAATTTTCACAAATAGAAAAAAATTAATTAAAGTTTGCTGGAAACTGCATACAACAACAACAANCTACGCGTGTGCGCGCAGAAATAGATTATCTCTGTGCCATTTTAACACACAACAGTTTAAAAAATAACCCATCAAACACTAGTTTCTCAGTAAGACATACAAATATTGATAAACACATTAATAATATATATATATTTTTTTTTTTATCATGCAACTAGATGCTTTATAAATGTATTCTGCATGACTATGTTCTGTAAAAGTGTGATGTTTAGAACGTTAAATGCATATAAATGTGTACATGTACATGTGGCATAATTAGCAGAATTCAGTATGAAGTCTGAATATTGAATAATGCTTTGAAATTTGCATGCTTCAAGTCTTAATAATGATTCGAAATTTATAAATATACACTTTATTTGAGTCATTTATTTACTTATTTATATGATATTTTTTAAGGGTAACTTGGAGGATCAAGTTATTCAAACTAATCCAGTATTAGAAGCTTTTGGGAATGCCAAAACTGTGAGAAATGACAACTCTTCCAGATTTGTAAGTTTACTAATTAAAAAAAAAGGCCTCTCAATTGTTTTTAATTACGATTTTTACAATTTGTTTACTGTTTTTCAAGGGTAAATTTATCCGTATCCACTTCGGTCCTATGGGAAAATTGGCTGGTGCTGACATAGAAACATGTGAGTAAGAGTTTTAAAAAAATCTCAGTTATTAAATTTGAACAAGTATTATAATATTTTTGATTATTTAGACTTGCTTGAAAAAGCTCGTGTGATTTCTCAGCAACCTTTAGAGCGATCATATCACATTTTTTACCAGATTACATCAGGCCAAATTGCAGATCTTAAAGGTAACGTTGTAAATATATATATATATATATCCATATTTTGTATGTATATAATATACATGATTGATGATTGTATATATACTGTATATGCAATTATCAATCGTACTAGCATATGCAAATGTAGCCAATCAGATATACATTAAAAAATAGATTATTTATAATTTTTGAAAGAATGTGTGTTATATTTTTGTTGTCATCCAGAAATAGTTGATTTTAATTCTGTTTTTTTCTAAAATTTGCCACTTATTTCATCTAGATATATAAAACATTTTTGCCTAATTTCAAATTTTATATTCTCAAATTTCATTTTGAGCCATTTATTTTTGAGTATTTTGGATTAATTTATTTACATAATTATATGTAATAAATTGATTATTAACCTGGTTAATTTAATAATTAATTTTATTTCTTTATTTGCTTAATTGGAAACAAATTTATAAGACAACTGTTTTATGAATATTTCAGTACAATTTTAATTAATCAAGTGAGCTTTATGTAAAATGTAATTAACACACTCAAATAACCTTGAAAAGCAGCAAAAATTTAATAACTAAAATGTTTTGGGACATTTTTAACAACCTTCTTCCAGTGGAATACATAATGGAATACTCAAATAATCTTTTTCAAGGTTGTTTGAGTGTGTTTGTCATCTTTATCTTTACAGAGCAACTCTGAATTAGTAAAATGTAATTTTTTTTTTTATATTAATGCCATTATAAGGAAAAATTTTTTATCATTTTTTGATTACTTATTTTTATATGGTTTATTATTTTAAATAAAAATATTTAATTTAGGTGGATGGAAGTTTAGAAAGACTAGCAAAAGAAAGTGAATTATTGCGGCAAGCATATGGACATTTTTTTGATCTCACCATTGTCAACAACGACATTGATGAAACTATTCGAATTTTAGAAAAAACTTTGGATAAAATCAACACAATACCACAGTGGGTACCTGTGAGTTGGGTTTATTAATGACAAACATTTTTAAGGACAGCAAAATTCTGCAATTTATAGGAATTATGAAGCTATCGGAATCAGGACCTACTGCCTTTTTTCTACATAATACAAAAGAGAAAGAAATTTTGTGCTATTTCTTCATATTTAATCTTTAGGAAGATTTTCATCAATCATTCCTATGGATGGATGCCACAACATTCATAATTTTGAAGTCAATCATTTTATGTGATAGATCACAATTACAATTGGGATTTTAAGAATAGGTCTTCTATCACTGGCATGATTCGCTTCAAGGATTGCACTGCCTTGTAAAGTAAAAGGATTTGTGGGTTTTTGTGTTTCCAAAACAAAGTACTAAATGGTAAATGGCAATGAATAAAATAGTGAAACTTAATAATAATCTATTTCGGTCTGAGGTAATCTTTTAATTAGAATTAAAAATATTTGAGGGTTTTGGATATTAAGTACTTCTTCCAAAGTTAAATTTAAAAGTACCAAAATTTCAAAAAAAATTGTCTTTCTTAATAATCAAGAAGCAGTTAAGCAAATTCATATCGAATAAGAATAGAAATAGAATTATAAAAATGTGCCTATTCTGAGTATTAATTGAATCTTGCATAATTAAATATTATAAAAATCTTTAAATATTCATATATTAATATGTTTATTTTTTAAAATGTTTTATAACAATTTTATTTTTTAAAATAATTTTGCCAAAATGGTCTTTAAAAATGTGTGTGCCAAATTTCAAAAATTATTTTTGAATTATTAAAATAATACTTAATAATTTTATGGCACATTAATTTATTAATTTTGCTTATAAAGCAAAATTATTTTCATTTTGATTTAAAATAAATATCAACATCAATTTTGTATGTTTAGTTATTTTCACTATAAATTGAAATATTTAAACTATGATGAAAGATTCAAATAATGATAATACTGTAATAACAATAATAATAATTATAATGGTAATAGCAAATGAATGAGAACTGATAGAAAATAAGCATACACAATTCTGTGATATAATAACTTTTTACATTTCCTAAATCTCTTCCTTAAAACTATGATTAAAGCAATATTAATTAAATATATTTCATATATATATATAGATATATTTTTTGTTTATCGATTCTCCTATTATAAATCTCTATCCTTTTAATAATAAATTATTTATTACATTTATAATGAATTTTCTTAAAAGTTTCTTTATTATAATTTAGAATTTGAATAATGTATTTTAGAATAGAAAAACTTTTAGTGACACATTAGATTCTTCTTTCAAAAAAAAAAATATTCTCAAAATATTAATGATAACATTCCATAAATTAAAATACATAATTCATCTGTAAGCTGACCATCTGAGAAATTAGATCAGTTTATAAGTCATAATTTGTAAAATGTCAACTTTTGTAGAAATATGTAAATGAAAATATTTTATTCTTTTTATGCAAATTATAGTCATTTTTTGTACTTTTCACTCATTTTATATTAAAATATTTTGTAGTGTTTAAATTATCAGTATGCAACTGAAATGTGGCAATATTCATATGAAACAATGACCTATTTAAACAGTATTTAAGTTGGTAGAAGTCGACTTATAGATGAATTACTGCATTATAAAAAGAGTCAAAAATTATACTGTGTATTATTTTTATTTTACTTTTAAGAAATCTTAAAAGTAATTTTATGTTTGACCAAATATACAATAATGGAACAATAATAAGAAATAAAAATTATTATTTTTTTAATTTTACACTTTCTTTTTTTTTTATAAGAGTTTTTGTTATAGAAATTTATTATCATTTCCATATTATTTTATTGCATGGAATTTGGAAGGATAATATTGTTATAATTATATAGGTTATAATTATTTAATATTATTAATGTTAATAATATGAAATCTTTATGAAACTGGAAGAGAATGTAATAGTCAATAAAAACAATGTTAACAATTGAATTTAAGCTTATTTTCTTAATATGTTATATTATTTTGTACAAGAATATCAAAAACTTATTTAAATAAATAGAATTTTAAAAATTAATTTTAAATACAGCATTATTTAAAAATAATAATATTACAATATATACATAAGATCATATAATGTAATATATATAAAATTATATCTGAATGAAAAGATGAAAAATTTAAATGTAGTTTATTATTGATAGAAAGTTTTACTTAAAATAGTTAATAAATTATAAAGATCTATCATCAGTAATTTCATCCATTATTAAAAATATAGATTTATGAACATATATTATTTATAAATATGTACCAAAATGGGATGTAAAAGATCATTAAGAGTACAGTAATAAATACATAATGATATTTTCATTCAATATTAAAAGCTATTTTTAATTGTTAAAAAATAGTTCTTAGAATGGATAATATACACACATGTCCAAAACTTAAGAATGAATGGCATTTGTGTATGAATAGAAAGAACTGTAGACAAATGCAGACAAAATATGGCAAGAACTGTATTACTTGACATATCACACAAGGTAATACACAACAACTTGTAGGATTTTACAAATCAAAGCGACAAATATGTCTTTAGTGAAAAAGATACATACAACAGTCAAACATAATTGGAGAATGGATGGAAATTGCTTACCAATACCCAGGCAGAGACCTATCAGTATGGAATATGTTCACTTTGAACTGCAATGCAGCAGGCTCATCAGTGACTGGCTCAGTGACTTGTTCTAGCTATTATCACTAGCAATCATAACAACAGACACTGAACTAATTTCCTGTTCATATAATGAAAAAAACCAAATACTGCACAACAGTGGCATGCCATGACATTTGATGATAGAGAAGCTGTGTTTCCATAAAAATTTTAAACAAATACTGGAAATGACTAAAATAACCAGTTTATTTATTTTAATTGTAAAATAGATAATTGACACAAAACCAGTTAGGGAAGCTGTGGAAAACTGCACTCAACAGATGCACTCATAGATGGTACCGTAAAAATTAATGATATTAAATCATATAATAAACTCCAAATATCTTTTAAAATGCAGTCTATTTTAAACAACTTATCGGTTGTTTTCGGTCAAATTAACAGACCTTCTTCAGGATCAAACTAACAGAATTTAAATTTGCCAAACGGAAATTCCAAAACGTATGCTTTACAATCTTCTCAGATTCGATTGCGCAAGTCCATTTGTTCTTTATAATTGTAACACTACCGCTTTCCATGCTGATGCTATTTTGTTTGATTCTCGAAAATTTATATTTTGCCCTTTATTTATAAATGTTCCAGGCTTTTACATACTTTAGCTGTCGTCTATTACCAATTTTTTGTATAACATTGCCCTGCTCTATTCGATTGCAATCTCTGTTGGATCTGCGATCGCATAATTAGCCAAAGCTGTGACTGGTTGTTTAAATCTTATATTCTTTTTGTGCTCCTTCAATCTTTCATTTAACAATCTCTTTGTGGCTCCTATATAATATAGCTCCTTTTTCAGCCTCTTATCATGCAATGGTATTCTGTACACACCTGGAACTAGCCTCCTATCTATGGGTGTATTTTGTCATTTCTTAGCATTTGGAATATTGTTGTGTTTCTCTTATACGCTATTTTCTTGTTGCTCTCTATTCCTATTTTTCTGTATATGTTACTTAACGGTGCCCTGTATTCCATTATGGTAAACTCCTTTTTCTCTTTCTTATCTTTAGTCCTATTGCCTCCTTTTTCTGCTTCTTGTATTAAGGCTTTTACTTTACTTTGCTTAATTCCTACATCTCTTGCTAGCTTTGCGATGTATTCAAGCTCTTTACGTGTGTCATGAACCTTGCTACAATGAGTGTATGCTCTTTTAATCAGTGCTCTAAATGCTGCTATTTTGTAGCTTGTTGGGTCATGAGAGGACCATGGTATCAAATGAAGAACATACGTCGGCTTTCTATATACTTTCGTAGCAATTTGCCCTTCTTCATCTATTTCAACCTCTATATCTAAATCAAAATCATAAAAGGTACATTTCTTAGATATAGAGGTTGAAATAGATGAAGAAGGGTAAATCGCTACTAAAGTATATAAAAATAGCAGTGTTTAGAGCACATTAAAAGAGCATACACTCATTGTAGCAAGGTTCATGACACACGTAAAGAGTCATGAACCTTGTTGCATTTCAATTAACTCTTCTTGTATTTCATCCGGCACCTCAGAAATGTTGATTATGAAAGGATTGCAAATCAGTTTCCGAATACCTTTGTCCTTGCAGTCAGGAAAATAGCGATTGAATTGATTTTTCAAGCTTTGCAAATGGAATGTAATGTTCTTTTGTATTTGTCCTTTAATCTCAGCACACTGTCAATCAATAATTGGGTTCAATGTATCAAACGCAGAAAAATTCTCTCTTTCGACTTTGCTGATCCATAGGTCGATTTTAGCGATAAACGCACTGATTTTATCTTCAAATGCAAATTTATTGCTAGTGACTTCCAGTTTCATATTTTCTGATCGCGCACCATACCCCAGTCCAGTCCGCTATCCGCTCTAACCTTGACGTACTGCGCATTGTCATCAACGCGTCGTCATTTATTTAATAATTTTGGGATAACTTTCGCGGACCACTTCGGGTGCTTTCAGGGACCACCAGTGGTCCACGGACCACAGGTTAAGAACCACTGATATAGATACTCAAAGTCCCAAAATTCCATAGGTGATTATCTATATAATAATTTCTCTAATTGTATTAATATTTTAAACCGTTTGATTTTTTGTATGTTTTTTAATTGGTTGATGATTGATTCTATCAAGTAATTTGTTGATTGTATTAACTTGATTCTTTAGATATTGAAAATTAAATAAAGAACATTATGTTAATTTAAGCGTACAGAAACGTTGCTGTTGTTCCAGCAAAGATCTTATTTTCACTTTACCGAGTGCCTAGTAGGTAATTTTCAGATTACCCAGATAATCTGCACTTTACCTAGGTACTTTGAGAAATAGAACAATTTTAGCAACTTTAACGGATCACCCTAGTTAATCTGCAGATTACCTAGGTAATGTACACATTAACGACTTTCGAGCTTTAGCGGTGACAAATATAAATATTGCAATTCACTACGTGATTTAGATAAATCAAAAAATTCTCCATACAATTTACTTAAAGAATTAAAACTCATTTTGGAAAATTGTTTTTCCTAATATTTAAAATTATTAACAACTAAAAGTGATAAAAGTTCTAAAGATTTTATGTCTGAAAATCAATATAATTATAATTAAATATAGCTTTGTAAAGAAACGTACATAAAAATATAAAATATTCTTTACTTTTTAAATCTTAAAACAATGTACTTAGTCAAATAGCTCCCTACCAGTGACTAATGGATAGAATCGTTGGAAGCGTTACATGATATTGTGTTGTGTATAGAGGATTTGATCCTGGGATCCTGACCACTTTTCAGTCCTGAAATTTTCGGGATTAAGTTTTCCTGATCCTGAGATTTTTGGGATTGACATCATTTTAAAAAAGTTGCAAATTAGACTACATGAAGCAAAATGTTTAGTGCCAGTGCTCTTAACAGAATTGCTTGCCTATCATCTATATATATAAAAATGAATGTGTGTGTGTGTGTGTGTCCTTAATGCATTACCATGCCGTTTATCTGATTGCTGTGAAACTTTGGGAAGTTGTTTAATACACTCCCACGAAGGTTTCTGGTATAGTACGATTNGTGAAGGTTTCTGGCATAGTACATTTATCCTACGATAGATGGCGTGCATGTATATGAGCATTTTACTGTGTGTTTGATCGATTTCAAATTGTGAAGACCATTTCCCCCTCCAAAAAATATCTCTATATATGCATTTGTTATTTACGATATTTGTAATAATTTTTGTTTAATCACTTTATTTCAACTTTTTTTTTGCTAATTATGTATTCACTTGAACTTTGTTAAAACCTTAACTGTATCCCGAACAACAACCGAAGTTGCAGAAGGAAATTTGCCTATTTTACCGATCTAGGGATCCCCTTTTCCAAATTTTAATATCAACTCAGAATAATTTAAAAAGACAAATTACAATAAAACGGTTTATTACCCAACTATCAGAAATTTCACAACATGCCAAGGACGAGAGGAAGGAGCAATTAAATAATTAAAATTGTAAAGGATTAAAAAATATATATAAAAATGGGGAATATCGCACTTCTGACAATCTTTGCGAATATGTGGGCTAAATTTAAAGAATCCGTGCTTCTCACATGTACAACTGTATGTGGCCTGCTCATGCGTTGAAAAACCTTCTGATTTATTGTATACGCACCAGACAGAAAAACAAAAAATATCGTATATCCACAAGCACTACAATAAATAAATAGAAATGAAACGACACTTTGAAATGTTTTCCCGATGAAAATGAATAATAAGTTTCAATAAAACTGATAAAATGTAAATTTAATTTTATCATAACGAGTTTGCTTGAATTTCATTTCTTCTGAGATCACAGCAATGTGTGATGGATAAGCTTGTTTTAACATAAAATACAAGAAGTTTTATTCCAAGCAAGTAGCACAAATTAATTAACCTAGCGGGCTTGCGATGTTTGCTTGGAATAAAACTTCTTGTATTTTGAACTAAAATGATAGGTAAGCAGTTCTCACTGGGTTACTTTGTAATATACTTCATTTTTGTATTTTTGAATTTTCACGGGCACCAATCGATTTTCTGGCACAGTCAAGAGCACTGCCAAGTGCATTTTACCTGTCAATGTGTCAGCCATCTTTTGCCAGCGAACTTTACTAGTGTTTGTGCCAGCAGACTGAGAGGTTGTTTGTGAAAAACTTTATAATGTCAGTAAAATTTACAAACTTACAATGATTCACAAAAGTTACAAAATTACAATGTTTAAGATGTTTACAATGTAAGTTTCCACACACACTTTAAAATAAATTAAAGTTCAAATAGTCCACTAATACTGAACAGGTCTGTCGAAAGACACCTTACGACATATTCACTGAGTTGTAGCTAGATGTAAGCTCCTTCCTTCTGATTAGTAGAGTGATTAGATTAGTATAGGTGTATACCATAAAATACATTGATTTTTGTCTAAATTTTAATTATGTTGATTAAAGAGCTGATTTCTGTAAGATTTTCTTATTTTTTATTAACTCTCAATACCGAAATAATCCCAGGATCCTGAGATTGACTAAATATAATCCCGAAATCCTGAGATTAGAAATAAGGGCCGGGATCGAATTCCCTAGTTGTGTAGCATTCACACGCTAAACCGCGAGAGGTTGGTGCTCTGTAAAGCACATGCACGAATGCATATAATCTGGCTGCTTTACACGATTCAGATATTTTTGCCGTAGAAGTTGTCCCATATTTGACAATACAGTGCTTCTATTGGGAATATGCATATACAAATTTATATTCGAATATACAATAATAATCTTAACATTTTTTTCACATATCTAAAAATTTGTGATAAAATACATAATGCTGTTATAATAAAATATTAATTTTAAGTAATTCAAAGTATGTTAAAGTAGGAAAATAATCATACAATAAGTATTTATATTTTAGAAAATACAAGGGAAACAGCACTTCCACAGTTTCCATGGATGGCACACCACTGTTGCACAAACATTTTCCAATTCTTTCTGAGTTCTTTGGATGGGACAGAATGGTTACCTGATGGAACATTATCAGAACAAATGTCTATGTTGTTTTAAAAATTTTTACAAATAATTTGAACAACCTTTTTAAACTATAAATATAAAATTCAATTCTATATAAGCATTGTCATGTGCATTACAATCATTCGATTAACAACTATAATGTTGTGTTGAACAGGCTTGCCAGGCCATCAACACCACCATTTCCTCCTTAATCCTTCCTCATTACAGTTGTTAACTGAATGATTGTAATGCACGTGACAATGCCTATGTAGCATTGAATTTTATATTTATAGTTTTGAAAGGTTGTTCAAATTATGTTGTTTTAAAAATTTTTACAAATAGACATTTGTTCCAATAATGTTCCATCAGGTAACCAACCGTTCTGTCACGCCTGAAGAACTCAGAAGTAGATGGAAATCATTTGTGCCGTATTCATTTTTTTTTTGTATTATATATACCAGAAATTGGTTCTATGTCTGTTGTTACATATATCCCAGTGTGGAGTGGTATATATTCTAGCAATTGTATTCATTCTTAAGTTTGGGACACATGTACTTGAATGTTTATAAAATAATTCATCTTTATTTTAAATTTTTATTCACTTGCATTTCCATTCATGCCATTTTTCATTATCAGAATCACTTTTAGAATAATTTTTTTTTAAATTATGAAAGTTTTTAATTTTCTATTCATTAACTTTTCTGAAAATAGGAATTTAAATATCAATACAATAAAGAATCAAAACAGAAAATTTAAAAGGACGACGAAAATTTTTCATTTGTATTAATTTCTTTTAAGTAATTGAACAAAGAATTTTATATACGTTTTTTACTAATATAACATATTTCTGCAAAAATAAGAGCATTCTCTTATATTGGGTTGTTGCAAATGTAATGGCTGTTTTTTTAAAATTTAAATTTTCCAGCCTTGTATTTTTTTCCATGTGAGTAGTGCTGTATGTTTCAATTAGAAGAGCACACACATATGTGAATTTAAAAATATAATCTCATTTATATTGAGAGTTCCACATGTTTAAGTGTATTTTTTCTGACAGCACGGAAAAAAGAAATCGAATAATTTTCTTTTTCAAGTATAAGTAGGGGTATAATGCAGCCGAAGCAACCGAAATACCAATAAAACTTTTGGTGAAAGTTCTTTGAGTGAGCATGCCATCAGGAATTGGTTCAAAAAATATTATTCCGGGAATAAAAATCTCAAAATCAGAATTGAAGAACATCATTGAATCAGATCACCACGTGACTGTCCAGGAAATCACAGAAAGGTTGAACATACTGGACATTATTCAGCCATTTCTTGACATCTAAGCATGTTAGGGAAAGTCAAGAAACTCGACAAATGGGTACCACACAAACTCAGTGAGAGAATAAGGAGCATCATTTGGAGGTCCACAGTTCTTTAATTATTCATCACAAAAATGAAAGTATTCAAATGAAATTCTTTCCCATCCACCTTATTCTCCAGACTTTTTGCCAACAGACTACCACTTTCTTTTTTATACATTTGGGCTGTTTTTTTGGCAAGGAAAGTCTTCAAGGAAGAGGACACAATAAAAATTACCTTTAATGACTTTTTGGCTTCTCCAATTTGATATAAATCACAAAATTGCAATTTCTATCAAATTGGCATTAATACATTTCTGTTGCATTGGGAAAAGCGTATTAATGTTGGTGGAGACAATTTTTGATTGAATATGTAAGTTTTAAATTAAATTAATAAATGTTCAAAGTCAGAAGTAAAAATTGTCCATTTCATTTGCAACAATTTAATATATGAAAATCGTTTGTTTTTGCATTTTTGAAATGTATGTTTTGCTGCTTCACTTATAAGCAGGGCCGGATCAACCCGCTTTCAGGCCCTAGACATTTTCTTCCTACCGGGCCCCCTCTCTCTCACACAAGAAATAGAGCACACAAAAAATATAAAACAATAAATAAAACACAACTAAATAATGTGAAAAACTAAAACAAATATTAAATTTTTATTAATAAAAAATATTTAATATACAACAATAAATTTTAGTTTTTCTAGAAAAGTTTGAACAGTTTGTTTATAACTTTTAAAAAATTGAAATTTATTTTATTAAATGTTTAACAAAAGTTGTTAAACAATAACAAAAGTTGGTATACAATAACAATATTACCTTAAAATATTAATTGTTTAATTTAATCTTTTTGGTTAATATGTAAATAATATAATTTTTTACCCGTGAAAGATAAATTGAGTAATGAAAAAGATAATTTAAATAAAAGCCAAGGTAGTTTAAAAGAGTAAGTATATAAATATGAATAAACTTTATTTAAAAATTCTATTTTCTAGTCTTTAATTCAGCAAAATTATCAATTATTTCATCATAATTAATATTATCCAAAGCATTTTGTTCGATAAAAAGCTAAAGAATTTAATTCTGATTCACTCAGTGTGTTTCGTAAATAATTTTTTACACGTTTTAATACTGAGAATGACCTTTCACCAAAAACATTTAATATAGGCAAAGTTAAATATATTCGCATTAATATTTCTATATTTGAAAATGTTGATACTAGTTTTGTGCTCTTTATAAATTGCAGCATATCAGATGGCAACGTTAATTTTTGGCTTTTGCAAATTAATTTAGATTTGCAGCAATTCCTCGTCCGATTCTTCTGTATCAATATCGCCACTGTACCACTTTTTTAGCAATGCAGTATTAATTGATCCGTCCTCCGTACGTAATTGATATGTCGTCACCGTCAGTTATGCTTGTATGAAGAATTTAAAAAATTTAATCAATATCTTTCAAAATAAACAATTTACCCAGCCCTTCTAAAAACAGGGCCCTAGACATTTGTCTCATTTGTCTACGCGATGATCTGGCCCTGCTTATAAGAACATACCTTGCATAAAAGAGCACCATTAAACTGCTGTGTCAATGTAAATTAAATGTAATGTACTGATACAATAACTATACAGTGACATCTCTGTGGTAACCATTATTAAAAATAAAAAGTCAAAATAAAAAAATTACTTCTGATACTATAAAAATAGTGAATTTTTTTTAATGCACTTTGAGGAATATAATGCCAATTTTGTCCCATCTATAATAGCTGCTCTAATATATATAAGAGCATGGTTATATGCATAGAAATATGGTAATTTTTTAAATAAATTAATTAAAATAAATTTGAAATAGCTAATTTTAAATTCAGTAATTTTAAGAAACTGTTTCATAATTTGAAAATGTCCATTTTTCTGATAAAATATAAATTTATACTGATATAGATTTGTTTTTGCTATATTCTGTTAATAATATGAGAATATATATCTTTAAATATTACATTCTACCTTACTCATTTTCTTACAATGAAAAATTATTTACTCCATCAAAATCAATTTCATTGAATAAATAGCTTTCTAACATACACTTAAATGTTAAAATACATTAAATAATCAGAATACTTCCTTAAATTAAAAATAGCAAACATAAATTTAATATTTATTTGAATAGTTCAAACAGTTAAAGATTATCATCATTTTCTATTTTTAATTAATTTATAATGTTGGGATAGTATTTCAACAAGATTTAACTAAAAACATTTACTAGGAAAACTCAATAAGAGTTGTGCTTTACAGCCTGTGAAAAAAAGTATTTATCAAAATTTTGGAAAAATATTGTTATAAATTTTTCCCATGAAAATTATTATAAATAAGAATGGTGTAAAATACAATACTTATTTTTTTGGTCAGAGATTTTCAAAGCTTTATTGTTAAATTTTATTTTATATAGCTTAAAAATATTATCCATTGATTGTCATTGGTATATTTATCAAGTTCAACATATTGTATAATTAATTTGAATTTATGAAAGCTGTGTCTGATATGTGAGAGAACTGTTTCACCACATCATGCTTCTTGTATGCATTTCTCCATTTCATAAATCACCAATTTATCATAATACTTGTTATTTTGAGTAGTTTTTCATGTTTGATTGCTTCAACATGGTTTTGTAATCAAGTTTGACATATTGTGTTATTAATTAGGCTAAATTTATGAAGGATGTGTCTGAGAGAGCTGTTTCACTGTGCTATGTTTCTTGTGTATTCCTCCATCTAAATTGTCAATTCGTCGGGTAATTATAGGGACCTTGAATAAGTTCTCGCTGTTTTCCAACAGATGGCATTACCAGAACCGAATGTGTATATTTTTAGATGGTGATGCATCTGTAAGGAAGTATATTAAGCAACCTTGAAATTCAGTATATGTCATTTTGCCGAAGTGTAAACAACTTATTTTTTCATAGTGTTAAATATGTCGAGTTTCGTGCCAAAAAAAAAGATTACTTGCAGGGAATTTTATTGCACTATTTTATTCAAAAAAAATCTGCAGCTGTATTTTGAGTAAACTTTTTTCTTGTTTGTTTAATTCAGTGTAGTTGTGTTTCTTTTGGGCATTCAATTAAGCCACGGCTTCCACGACAAAGAAGTGAGCTATGAGGAATGAAGTTGAGCAGTCAGAAAATGCAAAATCCTACCCAAAGTCCTTCAGATCAAATTGGTTAATCAATTATGGCTTTTCTGAATGGTTGCTTCCAATTTCAGATGATACTAGTAACGTTTGTAATTGTACTTTGAATGGAGTAAAAAGTGAAGTACAAAAGCATTCTTCTTCCAGAAAGCCTCAAGAAACATAGAAGTCTTGCTTTGCAACTGCTATATTTCAAACACATTCATATCAAGATTTCCATAGATGAAGCTAAAAAAGCAGAGGTGATCCTTTTAGGTTTTGTTGCAGAATACAATATACATTCTTGGTGACTGATTTTTTATAACAAGAATTAAATAAAGTAATCAATGATTCAAAAATATTAAGAGAAGTAACATTGTGCAGGAAAAACTGTTCATCATTAATTAAGAATGTTATTGCTAAGATAGAAAATGGTGACACAATAGAAAACTGAAAAAGTACACACATTTTCTGAGATAATCAAGGAAAGCACAGACATTAGTGCAATTAAACATCTCTGTGTTTTGATAAAGTATTTTGATGGGAGTGGTGTTCTTTGTAATGAGCAATTATAGCATTTCTATTGATGCAATCAGTTATTCAACAGTTAAAATTGTGTTTCAGAAAAGGGTGTGATGTTCAAGAAAAGGTTCTCGTTAGGTAACTAAAACAAACACCCAACAAAAAAAGATACATGCAGTAGATGGTAGAAAATTTAATTTATTATTGCATGAAGTAATTATGTACAGGTACAGTACAATCAATAGATTCCAACTCTAGGATGGTTTATCCAGCAGTTATCCTAAACCTGATTGTTGGAGGGACAATTAAATATACAAAAATTATGACATCATACCAAGATCACAATAATAGTAATCTGTACAAAAATCAAAAATACTTATTACAAAATGAATTTCTTATCACTAATCCTTAATACTAAACTTACACTAAGAAAGGAAAATTGGAGATGGAGGGCAAGAAGTAGCAAAAATGGTGGATAGGACAGAACAAAGGTACCTGGATCATATGAATGTCTTTCTGGTGTTGTGAGGGGCCACATGAAAACTTCAAGAGGGTTTTCTTGGTCCAAGAGGGTTTTTATTTTATCCAAATTGTCGGTCACTCATTTGAAACTCACAACTCATCAAGTTGAATGTTGACTCCAACACACTAATTTCGGTCCAGGAATGTCCAGGGTTCTCTCTCCTCATTATGGCTTCATCCATCTCTTGGGTACCAGACGACTTTACATCTCTTCCTTTTCATCCTCTCTCTTCAAGAACACGCTCAAAAAATGACTTTCCTTCACCTCACATGCCCTCAAATAACCTCATATTCATTATGCTGGTGATTCCAGGAAGTGGCCCTCACCTCCAAGAAGGAAGAATTAAGGAAATTAGAAAGTTCTAGAACAGAGGTGGGGAACCTTTTTACCATTAGAGGCCACATTTAAATTAGGCAGCAATAAGAGAGGCCGCATAAGCTGATTGACCTAAGAAAGTGACTTTTGTGAAATTATTATAGTTTTTCTATAGATTTAACAATTTATTGCATTATATAGAAAAAATAAAATATAATACTACAAAATTTTAAATATAATATACATATAAAATAATATAAAAATATCATAAAAAAATACAATAAAAAATATTTTTTTATTCACTAAGTTAGTGACTTATTTGGCTTTGTTTTTTGTTTGACAGTAATTGTATATTTGGATCAAGCTTCGTAACACACAGCTTTAATTGATCCTCTAAATGTGCATCTGTAATTTGCGTTCTTAAATTTGTTTTTATTTTTGACATGAGAGAAAATGTTGTCTCGCAACAGTAGGTACTTCCGAAGCAGGAAAGTAAACGGCGAGCATGTTCTCGAAGGCATGGATATTCAACAGCATTTTTCCAGATTTCTATGGGATCCTTTTTAGCGTTAAAAAGGGATTTGATGATACTATCTTCCCCTAAATCAATTAACTCCATTTGTAGTTCTGCAGGAGCCTCGGATATATCTATTAAATGTGGTTCAAATGCCAGTTTCATAGCAGGAGTGTGCTCGTCAAAATCAGAAAATCTATTAGTATACTCTTCTATTAAACAATCCAAGACACCTACATATTCATCGAATATTTTATTTTCACAGTTCTGCTCATTTAACATTTTAGCTAGCTCCGGGAAGTGTTGTGCAGATATTTCCGATCGACAAAGCAATGTTTTGAAAAATGATAATTTTTTTCTAAACGCTTGGATCTTTTGCCACATTTCATAAATATACCTCGTTTCACCTTGCAGGCAAATATTTAAATTGTTTTGTTTTGTCATCATATCAGACAAAAATGCAAGGTTTCTGAGAAATACTTCATCTGATAGATCACATTGTTTTCCTTGTTCTTGATAAAAGTTTAAAATTTGTCGTCGTAAAGACAAAACTTTTATCAAAACCTGACCTGTTGATAGCCAGCGAACCTTGCAGTAGTATGGTAGGTCAACACTATACGTTTCCTCATCTAAAGAGAGCATCTGCCGAAATTCACGATGACGCATTGCATTTACGCGAATATA